>NC_089844.1:27336460-27636460 GCF_035609145.1 Eleutherodactylus coqui | reverse complement strand
TAATTCTATGCGCAAAAGAATTAGCGTCCAAATTTTACGTACGGTATGTAATTTTCTCACATAGAAACTTAAAATTTGGCACGGGCATTGATTATGTCATAAATAGGAAAAGCTAATGGGTCCCAACTCGATTATTCAATTCTATGCGCAAAAGAATAAGCGTCCAAATTTTACGTACACAATCCAATTTTCTCACATAGAAACTTGAAATTTGGCACGGGCATTGAATATGTCCTAAATAGGAAAAACTATCGGGTCCCAACTCGATTTTTCAATTCTATGCGCAAAAGAATTAGCGTCAAAATTTTACGTACGGAATGTATTTTTCTCACTTTCCAGTGTCATAGAAACGTGAAATTTGGCACGAGCATTGATTATGTCATAACTAGGAAAAGCTAATGGGTCCCAACTTGATTATTCAATTCTATGTGCAAAAGAATTAGCGTCCAAATTTTATGTACGGAATCCAATTTTCTCACATAGAAACTTGAAATTTGGCACGAGCATTGATTATGTCATAAATAGGAAAAGCTAATAGGTCCCAACTCGATTATTCAATTCTATTTGCAAAAGAATTAGCGTCTAAATTTTACGTACAGAATCCAATTTTCTCACATAGAAACTTGAAATTTGGCACGGGCATTGATTATGTCATAAATAGGAAAAGCTAATGGGTCCCAACTCCGTTATTTAATTCTATGCGCAAAAGAATTAGCGTCCAAATTTTACGTACGGAATGTAATTTTCTCACATAGAAACTTAAAATTTGGCACGGGCATTGATTATGTCATAAATAGGAAAAGCTAATGGGTCCTAACTCGATTATTCAATTCCATGTGCAAAAGAATTAGCGTCCAAATTTTACGTACGGAATGTATTTTTCTCACTTTCCAGTGTCATAGAAACGTGAAATTTGGCACGAGCATTGATTATGTCATAAATAGGAAAAACTAATGGGTCCCAACTCGATTATTCAATTCTATGTGCAAAAGAATTAGCGTCCAAATTTTACGTACAGAATCCAATTTTCTCACAAAGAAACTTAAAATTTGGCACGGGCATTGAATATGTCCTTAATAGGAAAAACTAACGGGTCCCAACTCGATTATTCAATTCTATGCGCAAAAGAATTAGCGTCAAACTTTTACGTACAGAATCCAATTTTCTCACATAGAAACTTGAAATTTGGCACGGGCATTGATTATGTCATAAATAGGAAAAGCTAATGGGTCCCAACTCCGTTATTTAATTCTAGGCACAAAAGAATTAGCGTCCAAGTTTTATGTACGGAGTGTAATTTTCTCACATAAAAACTTAAAATTTGGCATGGGCATTGATTATGTCATAAATAGGAAAAACTAACGGGTCCCAACTCGATTATTCAATTCTATGCACAAAAGAATTAGCGTCAAAATTTAACGTACGGAATGTTTTTTTCTCACTTTCCAGTGTCATAGAAGCGTGAAATTTGGCACGAGCATTGATTATGTCATAAATAGGAAAAGCTAATGGGTCCCAACTCGATTATTCAATTCTATGTGCAAAAGAATTAGCATCCAAATTTTATGTACGGAATCCAATTTTCTCACATAGAAACTTGAAATTTGGCACGAGCATTGATTATGTCATAAATAGGAAAAGCTAATGTGTCCCAACTCGATTATTCAATTCTATGCGCAAAAGAATTAGCGTCCAAATTTTACGTACAGAATCCAATTTTCTCACATAGAAACTTAAAATTTGGCACGGGCATTGAATAGGTCCTAAATAGGAAAAACTAACGGGTTCCAACTCGATTTTTCAATTCTATGTGCAAACGAATTAGCGTCAAAATTTTACGTACGGAATGTATTTTTCTCACTTTCCAGTGTCATAGAAACGTGAAATTTGGCACGAGCATTGATTATGTCATAAATAGGAAAAACTAATGGGTCCCAACTCGATTATTCAATTCTATGTGCAAAAGAATTAGCGTCCAAATTTTACGTACAGAATCCAATTTTCTCACATAGAAACTTAAAATTTGGCACGGGCATTGAATATGTCCTTAATAGGAAAAACTAACGGGTCCCAACTCGATTATTCAATTCTATGCGCAAAAGAATTAGCGTCAAAATTTTACGTACGGAATGTTTTTTTCTCACTTTCCAGTGTCATAGAAATGTGAAATTTGGCACGAGCATTGATTATGTCATAAATAGGAAAAGCTAATGGGTCCCAACTCGATTATTCAATTCTATTTGCAAAAGAATTAGCGTCAAAATTTTACGTACAGAATCCAATTTTCTCACATAGAAACTTGAAATTTGGCACGGGCATTGATTATGTCATAAATAGGAAAAGCTAATGGGTCCCAACTCCGTTATTTAATTCTAGGCACAAAAGAATTAGCGTCCAAGTTTTATGTACGGAGTGTAATTTTCTCACATAAAAACTTAAAATTTGGCATGGGCATTGATTATGTCATAAATAGGAAAAACTAACGGGTCCCAACTCGATTATTCAATTCTATGCACAAAAGAATTAGCGTCAAAATTTAACGTACGGAATGTTTTTTTTTCACTTTCCAGTGTCATAGAAGCGTGAAATTTGGCACGAGCATTGATTATGTCATAAATAGGAAAAGCTAATGGGTCCCAACTCGATTATTCAATTCTATGTGCAAAAGAATTAGCATCCAAATTTTATGTACGGAATCCAATTTTCTCACATAGAAACTTGAAATTTGGCACGAGCATTGATTATGTCATAAATAGGAAAAGCTAATGGGTCCTAACTCGATTATTCAATTCCATGTGCAAAAGAATTAGCGTCAAAATTTTACGTACGGAATCCAATTTTCTCACATAGAAACTTGAAATTTGGCACGAGCATTGATTATGTCATAAATAGGAAAAGCTAATGGGTCCCAACTCTGTTATTTAATTCTAGGCACAAAAGAATTAGCGTCCAAGTTTTATGTACGGAGTGTAATTTTCTCACATGCAAACTTAAAATTTGGCATGGGCATTGATTATGTCATAAATAGGAAAAGCTAATGTGTCCCAACTCGATTTTTCAATTCTATGCGCAAAAGAATTAGCGTCAAAATTTTACGTACGTAATGTATTTTTCTCACTTTCCAGTGTCATAGAAACGTGAAATTTGGCACGAGCATTGATTATGTCATAAATAGGAAAAGCTAATGGGTCCCAACTTGATTATTCAATTCTATGTGCAAAAGAATTAGCGTCCAAATTTTATGTACGGAATCCAATTTTCTCACATAGAAACTTGAAATTTGGCACGAGCATTGATTATGTCATAAATAGGAAAAGCTAATGGGTCCCAACTCGATTATTCAATTCTATTTGCAAAAGAATTAGCGTCTAAATTTTACGTACTGAATCCAATTTTCTCACATAGAAACTTGAAATTTGGCAAGGGCATTGATTATGTCATAAATAGGAAAAGCTAATGGGTCCCAACTCCATTATTTAATTCTATGCGCAAAAGAATTAGCGTCCAAATTTTACGTACGGTATGTAATTTTCTCACATAGAAACTTAAAATTTGGCACGGGCATTGATTATGTCATAAATAGGAAAAGCTAATGGGTCCTAACTCGATTATTCAATTCCATGTGCAAAAGAATTAGCGTCCAAATTTTACATACGGAATCCAATTTTCTCACATAGAAACTTAAAATTTGGCACGGGCATTGATTATGTCCTAAATAGGAAAAACTAACGGGTCCCAACTCGATTTTTCAATTCTATGCGCCAAAGAATTAGCATCAAAATTTGACGTACGGAATGTATTTTTCTCACTTTCCAGTGTCATAGAAGCGTGAAATTTGGCACGAGCATTGATTATGTCATAAATAGGAAAAGCTAATGGGTCCCAACTTGATTATTCAATTCTATGTGCAAAAGAATTAGCGTCCAAATTATATGTACGGAATCCAATTTTCTCACATAGAAACTTGAAATTTGGCACGAGCATTGATTATGTCATAAATAGGAAAAGCTAATGGGTCCCAACTCGATTATTCAATTCTATGCGCAAAAGAATAAGCGTCCAAATTTTACGTACACAATCCAATTTTCTCACATAGAAACTTAAAATTTGGCACGGGCATTGAATATGTCCTAAATAGGAAAAACTATCGGGTCCCAACTCGATTTTTCAATTCTATGCGCAAAAGAATTAGCGTCAAAATTTTACGTACGTAATGTATTTTTCTCACTTTCCAGTGTCATAGAAACGTGAAATTTGGCACGAGCATTGATTATGTCATAACTAGGAAAAGCTAATGGGTCCCAACTTGATTATTCAATTCTATGTGCAAAAGAATTAGCGTCCAAATTTTATGTACGGAATCCAATTTTCTCACATAGAAACTTGAAATTTGGCACGAGCATTGATTATGTCATAAATAGGAAAAGCTAATGGGTCCCAACTCGATTATTCAATTCTATTTGCAAAAGAATTAGCGTCTAAATTTTACGTACAGAATCCAATTTTCTCACATAGAAACTTGAAATTTGGCACGGGCATTGATTATGTCATAAATAGGAAAAGCTAATGGGTCCCAACTCCGTTATTTAATTCTATGCGCAAAAGAATTAGCGTCCAAATTTTACGTACGGTATGTAATTTTCTCACATAGAAACTTGAAATTTGGCACGAGCATTGATTATGTCATAAATAGGAAAACCTAATGGATCCTAACTCGATTATTCAATTCTATGTGCAAAAGAATTAGCGTCCAAATTTTACGTACAGAATCCAATTTTCTCACATAGAAACTTAAAATTTGGCACGGGCATTGAATATGTCCTAAATAGGAAAAACTAACGGGTCCCAACTCGATTATTCAATTCTATGCGCAAAAGAATTAGCGTCAAAATTTTACGTACGGAATGTATTTTTCTCACTTTCCAGTGTCATAGAAACGTGAAATTTGGCACGAGCATTGATTATGTCATAAATAGGAAAAGCTAATGGGTCCCAACTCGATTATTCAATTCTATGCGCAAAAGAATTAGCGTCCAAATTTTACGTACAGAATCCAATTTTCTCACATAGAAACTTAAAATTTGGCACGGGCATTGAATATGTCCTAAATAGGAAAAACTAACGGGTTCCAACTCGATTTTTCAATTCTATGCGCAAAAAAATTAGCGTCAAAATTTTACGTACGGAATCCAATTTTCTCACATAGAAACTTAAAATTTGGCACGGGCATTGATTATGTCCTAAATAGGAAAAACTAACGTGTCCCAACTCGATTGTTCAATTCTATGCGCAAAAGAATTAGCGTCAAAATTTTACGTACGGAATGTTTTTTTCTCACTTTCCAGTGTCATAGAAGCGTGAAATTTGGCACGAGCATTGATTATGTCATAAATAGGAAAAGCTAATGGGTCCCAACTTGTTTATTCAATTCTATGTGCAAAAGAATTAGCGTCCAAATTTTATGTACGGAATCCAATTTTCTCACATAGAAACTTGAAATTTGGCACGAGCATTGATTATGTCATAAATAGGAAAAGCTAATGGGTCCCAACTCGATTATTCAATTCTATGCGCAAAAGAATTAGCGTCCAAATTTTACGTACAGAATCCAATTTTCTCACATAGAAACTTAAAATTTGGCACGGGCATTGAATATGTCCTAAATAGGAAAAACTAACGGTTCCCAACTCGATTTTTCAATTCTATGCGCAAAAGAATAAGCGTCAAAATTTTACGTACGGAATGTATTTTTCTCACTTTCCAGTGTCATAGAAACGTGAAATTTGGCACGAGCATTGATTATGTCATAAATAGGAAAAGCTAATGGGTCCCAACTCGATTATTCAATTCTATTTGCAAAAGAATTAGCGTCAAAATTTTACGTACAGAATCCAATTTTCTCACATAGAAACTTGAAATTTGGCACGGGCATTGATTATGTCATAAATAGGAAAAGCTAATGGGTCCCAACTCCGTTATTTAATTCTAGGCACAAAAGAATTAGCGTCCAAGTTTTATGTATGGAGTGTAATTTTCTCACATAAAAACTTAAAATTTGGCATGGGCATTGATTATATCATAAATAGGAAAAACTAACGGGTCCCAACTCGATTTTTCAATTCTATGCGCAAAAGAATAAGCGTCAAAATTTTACGTACGTAATGTATTTTTCTCACTTTCCAGTGTCATAGAAACGTGAAATTTGGCACGAGCATTGATTATGTCATAACTAAGAAAAGCTAATGGGTCCCAACTTGATTATTCAATTGTATGTGCAAAAGAATTAGCGTCCAAATTTTACGTACAGAATCCAATTTTCTCACATAGAAACTTGAAATTTGGCACGGGCATTATGTCATAAATAGGAAAAGCTAATGGGTCCCAACTCCGTTATTTAATTCTATGCGCAAAAGAATTAGCGTCCAAATTTTACGTACGGTATGTAATTTTCTCACATAGAAACTTAAAATTTGGCACGGGCATTGATTATGTCATAAATAGGAAAAGCTAATGGGTCCTAACTCGATTATTCAATTCCATGTGCAAAAGAATTAGCGTCCAAATTTTATGTACGGAATCCTATTTTCTCACATAGAAACTTGAAATTTGGCACGGGCATTGATTATGTCCTAAATAGGAAAAACTAACGGGTCCCAACTCGATTTTTCAATTCTATGCGCAAAAGAATTAGCATCAAAATTTTACGTACGGAATGTATTTTTCTCACTTTCCAGTGTCATAGAAACGTGAAATTTGGCACGAGCATTAATTATGTCATAAATAGGAAAAGCTAATGGGTCCCAACTCCGTTATTTAATTCTATGCGCAAAAGAATTAGCGTCCAAATTTTACGTACGGTATGTAATTTTCTCACATAGAAACTTGAAATTTGGCACGGGCATTGATTATGTCATAAATAGGAAAAGCTAATGGGTCCCAACTCCGTTATTTAATTCTATGCGCAAAAGAATTAGCGTCCAAATTTTACGTACGGTATGTAATTTTCTCACATAGAAACTTGAAATTTGGCACGAGCATTGATTATGTCATAAATAGGAAAACCTAATGGATCCTAACTCGATTATTCAATTCTATGTGCAAAAGAATTGGCGTCCAAATTTTACGTACAGAATCCAATTTTCTCACATAGAAATTTAAAATTTGGCACGGGCATTGAATATGTCCTAAATCGGAAAAACTAACGGGTCCCAACTCGATTATTCAATTCTATGCGCAAAAGAATTAGCGTCAAAATTTTACGTACGGAATGTATTTTTCTCACTTTCCAGTGTCATAGAAACGTGAAATTTGGCACGAGCATTGATTATGTCATAAATAGGAAAAGCTAATGGGTCCCAACCCGATTATTCAATTCTATGCGCAAAAGAATTAGCGTCCAAATTTTACGTACAGAATCCAATTTTCTCACATAGAAACTTAAAATTTGGCACGGGCATTGAATATGTCCTAAATAGGAAAAACTAACGGGTTCCAACTCGATTTTTCAATTCTATGTGCAAACGAATTAGCGTCAAAATTTTACGTACGGAATGTATTTTTCTCACTTTCCAGTGTCATAGAAACGTGAAATTTGGCATGAGCATTGATTATGTCATAAATAGGAAAACCTAATGGATCCTAACTCGATTATTCAATTCTATGTGCAAAAGAATTGGCGTCCAAATTTTATGTACAGAATCCAATTTTCTCACATAGAAATTTAAAATTTGGCACGGGCATTGAATGAGTCCTAAATCGGAAAAACTAACGGGTCCCAACTCGATTATTCAATTCTATGCGCAAAAGAATTAGCGTCAAAATTTTACGTACGGAATGTATTTTTCTCACTTTCCAGTGTCATAGAAACGTGAAATTTGGCACGAGCATTGATTATGTCATAAATAGGAAAAGCTAATGGGTCCGAACTCGATTATTCAATTCTATGCGCAAAAGAATTAGCGTCCAAATTTTACGTACAGAATCCAATTGTCTCACATAGAAACTTAAAGTTTGGCACGGGCATTGAATATGTCCTAAATAGGAAAAACTAACGGGTCCCAACTCGATTTTTCAATTCTATGTGCAAACGAATTAGCGTCAAAATTTTACGTACGGAATGTATTTTTCTCACTTTCCAGTGTCATAGAAACGTGAAATTTGGCACGAGCATTGATTATGTCATAAATAGAAAAAACTAATGGGTCCCAACTCGATTATTCAATTCTATGTGCAAAAGAATTAGCGTCCAAATATTACGTACAGAATCCAATTTTCTCACATAGAAACTTAAAATTTGGCACGGGCATTGAATATGTCCTAAATAGGAAAAACTAACGGGTCCCAACTCGATTTTTCAATTCTATGCGCAAAAGAATTAGCGTCAAAATTTTACGTACGTAATGTATTTTTCTCACTTTCCAGTGTCATAGAAACGTGAAATTTGGCACGAGCATTGATTATGTCATAACTAGGAAAAGCTAATGGGTCCCAACTTGATTATTCAATTGTATGTGCAAAAGAATTAGCGTCCAAATTTTACGTACAGAATCCAATTTTCTCACATAGAAACTTGAAATTTGGCACGGGCATTATGTCATAAATAGGAAAAGCTAATGGGTCCCAACTCCGTTATTTAATTCTATGCGCAAAAGAATTAGCGTCCAAATTTTACGTACGGTATGTAATTTTCTCACATAGAAACTTAAAATTTGGCACGGGCATTGATTATGTCATAAATAGGAAAAGCTAATGGGTCCTAACTCGATTATTCAATTCCATGTGCAAAAGAATTAGCGTCCAAATTTTATGTACGGAATCCAATTTTCTCACATAGAAACTTGAAATTTGGCACGGGCATTGATTATGTCCTAAATAGGAAAAACTAACGGGTCCCAACTCGATTTTTCAATTCTATGCGCAAAAGAATTAGCATCAAAATTTTACGTACGGAATGTATTTTTCTCACTTTCCAGTGTCATAGAAACGTGAAATTTGGCACGAGCATTAATTATGTCATAAATAGGAAAAGCTAATGGGTCCCAACTCCGTTATTTAATTCTATGCGCAAAAGAATTAGCGTCCAAATTTTACGTACGGTATGTAATTTTCTCACATAGAAACTTGAAATTTGGCACGGGCATTGATTATGTCATAAATAGGAAAAGCTAATGGGTCCCAACTCCGTTATTTAATTCTATGCGCAAAAGAATTAGCGTCCAAATTTTACGTACGGTATGTAATTTTCTCACATAGAAATTTGAAATTTGGCACGAGCATTGATTATGTCATAAATAGGAAAACCTAATGGATCCTAACTCGATTATTCAATTCTATGTGCAAAAGAATTGGCGTCCAAATTTTACGTACAGAATCCAATTTTCTCACATAGAAATTTAAAATTTGACACGGGCATTGAATATGTCCTATGTCGGAAAAACTAACGGGTCCCAACTCGATTATTCAATTCTATGCGCAAAAGAATTAGCGTCAAAATTTTACGTACGGAATGTATTTTTCTCACTTTCCAGTGTCATAGAAACGTGAAATTTGGCACGAGCATTGATTATGTCATAAATAGGAAAAGCTAATGGGTCCCAACTCGATTATTCAATTCTATGCGCAAAAGAATTAGCGTCCAAATTTTACGTACAGAGTCCAATTTTCTCACATAGAAACTTAAAATTTGGCACGGGCATTGAATATGTCCTAAATAGGAAAAACTAACGGGTTCCAACTCGATTTTTCAATTCTATGTGCAAACGAATTAGCGTCAAAATTTTACGTACGGAAAGTATTTTTCTCACTTTCCAGTGTCATAGAAACGTGAAATTTGGCACGAGCATTGATTATGTCATAAATAGGAAAACCTAATGGATCCTAACTCGATTATTCAATTCTATGTGCAAAAGAATTGGCGTCCAAATTTTATGTACAGAATCCAATTTTCTCACATAGAAATTTAAAATTTGGCACGGGCATTGAATGAGTCCTAAATCGGAAAAACTAACGGGTCCCAACTCGATTATTCAATTCTATGCGCAAAAGAATTAGCGTCAAAATTTTACGTACGGAATGTATTTTTCTCACTTTCCAGTGTCATAGAAACGTGAAATTTGGCACGAGCATTGATTATGTCATAAATAGGAAAAGCTAATGGGTCCCAACTCGATTATTCAATTCTATGCGCAAAAGAATTAGCGTCCAAATTTTACGTACAGAATCCAATTTTCTCACATAGAAACTTAAAATTTGGCTCGGGCATTGAATATGTCCTAAATAGGAAAAACTAACGGGTTCCAACTCGATTTTTCAATTCTATGTGCAAACGAATTAGCGTCAAAATTTTACGTACGGAATGTATTTTTCTCACTTTCCAGTGTCATAGAAACGTGAAATTTGGCACGAGCATTGATTATGTCATAAATAGAAAAAACTAATGGGTCCCAACTCGATTATTCAATTCTATGTGCAAAAGAATTAGCGTCCAAATATTACGTACAGAATCCAATTTTCTCACATAGAAACTTAAAATTTGGCACGGGCATTGAATATGTCCTTAATAGGAAAAACTAACGGGTCCCAACTCGATTATTCAATTCTATGCGCAAAAGAATTAGCGTCAAAATTTTACGTACGGAATGTTTTTTTCTCACTTTCCAGTCTCATAGAAATGTGAAATTTGGCATGAGCATTAATTATGTCATAAATAGGAAAAGCTAATGGGTCCCAACTCGATTATTCAATTCTATGTGCAAAAGAATTAGCGTCCAAATTTTATGTACGGAATCCAATTTTCTCACATAGAAACTTGAAATTTGGCACTAGCATTGATTATGTCATAAATAGGAAAAGCTAATGGGTCCCAACTCGATTATTCAATTCTATGCGCAAAAGAATTAGCGTCCAAATTTTACGTACAGAATCCAATTTTCTCACATAGAAACTTGAAATTTGGCACGAGCATTGATTATGTCATAAATAGGAAAAGCTAATGGGTTCCAACTCGATTTTTCAATTCTATGTGCAAACGAATTAGCGTCAAAATTTTACGTACGGAATGTATTTTTCTCACTTTCCAGTGTCATAGAAACGTGAAATTTGGCACGAGCATTGATTATGTCATAAGTAGGAAAAGCTAATGGGTCCCAACTCGATTATTCAATTCTATTTGCAAAAGAATTAGCGTCAAAATTTTACTTACAGAATCCAATTTTCTCACATAGAAACTTGAAATTTGGCACGGGCATTGATTATGTCATAAATAGGAAAAGCTAATGGGTCCCAACTCCGTTATTTAATAGAGATGAGCGAATACGTTCGGCTCCGCCCCTTTTTTGCCCGAACACCGAACTTTGCGAACACTTCAGTGTTCGGGCGAAAAAGTTCGGGGGCCGCCGTGGCAGCGCGGGGGGGGTGCGGCGGGGAGTGGGGGGGAGAGGGAGAGAGAGAGGGCTCCCCCCTGTTCCCCGCTACTGCCGCCCGCGCCGCCGCGCATCTCCCCGCCCCCCGGCGGCACCCGGACACTTACGCGCGAACACTGCAGTGTTCGGCAAAGCCGGTGTCCGGGTGCGGATGTGTCCGTAACGGACACGTTCGCTCATCCCTATTATTTAATTCTAGGCACAAAAGAATTAGCGTCCAAGTTTTATGTACGGAGTGTAATTTTCTCACATAAAAACTTAAAATTTGGCATGGGCATTGATTATGTCATAAATAGGAAAAACTAACGGGTCCCAACTCGATTATTCAATTCTATGCACAAAAGAATTAGCGTCAAAATTTTACGTACGGAATGTTTTTTTTTCACTTTCCAGTGTCATAGAAGCGTGAAATTTGGCACGAGCATTGATTATGTCATAAATAGGAAAAGCTAA
Organism: Eleutherodactylus coqui; assembly: GCF_035609145.1. Lineage (NCBI taxonomy): Eukaryota > Metazoa > Chordata > Amphibia > Anura > Eleutherodactylidae > Eleutherodactylus > Eleutherodactylus coqui. The sequence goes on along the minus strand of NC_089844.1, from coordinate 27,624,587 downwards.
TGGGTCCCAACTCGATTATTCAATTCTATGTGCAAAAGAATTAGCATCCAAATTTTATGTACGGAATCCAATTTTCTCACATAGAAACTTGAAATTTGGCACGAGCATTGATTATGTCATAAATAGGAAAAGCTAATGGGTCCTAACTCGATTATTCAATTCCATGTGCAAAAGAATTAGAGTCAAAATTTTACGTACGGAATCCAATTTTCTCACATAGAAACTTGAAATTTGGCACGAGCATTGATTATGTCATAAATAGGAAAAGCTAATGGGTCCCAACTCCGTTATTTAATTCTAGGCACAAAAGAATTAGCGTCCAAGTTTTATGTACGGAGTGTAATTTTCTCACATGCAAACTTAAAATTTGGCATGGGCATTGATTATGTCATAAATAGGAAAAGCTAATGTGTCCCAACTCGATTATTCAATTCTATGTGCAAAAGAATTAGCGTCCAAATTTTACGTACAGAATCCAATTTTCTCACATAGAAACTTAAAATTTGGCACGGGCATTGAATATGTCCTTAATAGGAAAAACTAACGGGTCCCAACTCGATTTTTCAATTCTATGCGCAAAAGAATTAGCGTCAAAATTTTACGTACGTAATGTATTTTTCTCACTTTCCAGTGTCATAGAAACGTGAAATTTGGCACGAGCATTGATTATGTCATAAATAGGAAAAGCTAATGGGTCCCAACTTGATTATTCAATTCTATGTGCAAAAGAATTAGCGTCCAAATTTTATGTACGGAATCCAATTTTCTCACATAGAAACTTGAAATTTGGCTCGAGCATTGATTATGTCATAAATAGGAAAAGCTAATGGGTCCCAACTCGATTATTCAATTCTATTTGCAAAAGAATTAGCGTCTAAATTTTACGTACTGAATCCAATTTTCTCACATAGAAACTTGAAATTTGGCAAGGGCATTGATTATGTCATAAATAGGAAAAGCTAATGGGTCCCAACTCCGTTATTTAATTCTATGCGCAAAAGAATTAGCGTCCAAATTTTACGTACGGTATGTAATTTTCTCACATAGAAACTTAAAATTTGGCACGGGCATTGATTATGTCATAAATAGGAAAAGCTAATGGGTCCTAACTCGATTATTCAATTCCATGTGCAAAAGAATTAGCGTCCAAATTTTACATACGGAATCCAATTTTCTCACATAGAAACTTAAAATTTGGCACGGGCATTGATTATGTCCTAAATAGGAAAAACTAATGGGTCCCAACTCGATTTTTCAATTCTATGCGCCAAAGAATTAGCGTCAAAATTTTACGTACGGAATGTATTTTTCTCACTTTCCAGTGTCATAGAAGCGTGAAATTTGGCACGAGCATTGATTATGTCATAAATAGGAAAAGCTAATGGGTCCCAACTTGATTATTCAATTCTATGTGCAAAAGAATTAGCGTCCAAATTATATGTACGGAATCCAATTTTCTCACATAGAAACTTGAAATTTGGCACGAGCATTGATTATGTCATAAATAGGAAAAGCTAATGGGTCCCAACTCGATTATTCAATTCTATGCGCAAAAGAATAAGCGTCCAAATTTTACGTACAGAATCCAATTTTCTCACATAGAAACTTGAAATTTGGCACGGGCATTGAATATGTCCTAAATAGGAAAAACTATCGGGTCCCAACTCGATTTTTCAATTCTATGCGCAAAAGAATTAGCGTCAAAATTTTACGTACGGAATGTATTTTTCTCACTTTCCAGTGTCATAGAAACGTGAAATTTGGCACGAGCATTGATTATGTCATGAATAGGAAAAGCTAATGGGTCCCAACTCGATTATTCAATTCTATTTGCAAAAGAATTAGCGTCTAAATTTTACGTACAGAATCCAATTTTCTCACATAGAAACTTGAAATTTGGCACGGGCATTGATTATGTCATAAATAGGAAAAGCTAATGGGTCCCAACTCCGTTATTTAATTCTATGCGCAAAAGAATTAGCGTCCAAATTTTACGTACGGTATGTAATTTTCTCACATAGAAACTTGAAATTTGGCACGAGCATTGATTATGTCATAAATAGGAAAACCTAATTGATCCTAACTCGATTATTCAATTCTATGTGCAAAAGAATTAGCGTCCAAATTTTACGTACAGAATCCAATTTTCTCACATAGAAACTTAAAATTTGGCACGGGCATTGAATATGTCCTAAATAGGAAAAACTAACGGGTCCCAACTCGATTATTCAATTCTATGCGCAAAAGAATTAGCGTCAAAATTTTACGTACGGAATGTATTTTTCTCACTTTCCAGTGTCATAGAAACGTGAAATTTGGCACGAGCATTGATTATGTCATAAATAGGAAAAGCTAATGGGTCCCAACTCGATTATTCAATTCTATGCGCAAAAGAATTAGCGTCCAAATTTTACGTACAGAATCCAATTTTCTCACATAGAAACTTAAAATTTGGCACGGGCATTGAATATGTCCTAAATAGGAAAAACTAACGGGTTCCAACTCGATTTTTCAATTCTATGCGCAAAAGAATTAGCGTCAAAATTTTACGTACGGAATCCAATTTTCTCACATAGAAACTTAAAATTTGGCACGGGCATTGATTATGTCCTAAATAGGAAAAACTAACGGGTCCCAACTCGATTTTTCAATTCTATGCGCAAAAGAATTAGCGTCAAAATTTTACGTACGGAATGTATTTTTCTCACTTTCCAGTGTCATAGAAACGTGAAATTTGGCACGAGCATTGATTATGTCATAAATAGGAAAAGCTAATGGGTCCCAACTTGTTTATTCAATTCTATGTGCAAAAGAATTAGCGTCCAAATTTTATGTACGGAATCCAATTTTCTCACATAGAAACTTGAAATTTGGCACGAGCATTGATTATGTCATAAATAGGAAAAGCTGGGGGGGCGTGGCCTGGATGGAGATCGGAGCGGCCGCATCTCTGTAGGCTCCGTGAGACCCGGCCGTTTAAAGCTACCCAAAGCGCAAGGAGAAGGAAAACCCAGACGGATAGCTCACCGGAGAGTCAGCAGCGATGACAGCCAGAAGAAAAACTCGTTCTTCTCGGCGCGCTCAAGTGAAGGAGGTGGAGAGGAGAGCGATGCCGGCAAACGGGAGAAGCGGACCCCGGTAGGAGCGCCAGCCAGGGGAAACATCTTCCAAAGTGGAAAAGGTAGGGGAGCTTCCACCGTCCCCCCACTTCAGGGATCCCCCCAAAAAAACACAGGGACGCAGGCAGGGGTAGATAAGATGGCGCCTGACACACCTGCTATAAGCAAGCTTCCCGCGCTTCAGAAGCAGCAACTGCACGATGCAGCTGAGCTGACTGCTCACAGCACCTCACAAACTAGTGAAGCAGAGCAGCAAATTACAAACTCCCCTAACCCTGTGTTAACCACAGATGATATGGAGGATCCCATTCAAAAGATGAGCTGCACTGACCAAGCAGCCTCAGAAATCTTTATCAAACAAATGATATTGGCGCTGAGGGGGTCCCTACAAAAGGACTTACAATCTGTCTCAGCCGCTCTCAACTCCTCTATAACAGAGCTAGGGGCAAGAGTGGACCATATAGAGAATAAATTTGCCGAATATACATCCTCTCACAACGAACTCGTTGACGCACATTATAGCGTCGAAGAGGAACTGGAGGCACTTAAAAGCAAAGTAGCAGACATGGAGGATAGGAACCGTCGGAATAATTTAAAAATCCGAGGCATAGCAGAAACAGTGACTCAACATGAACTTAAAGGATACGTCCAAAAACTAATAAAAAACATCTTGCCAAACACTACAGAGGAAGAGAGAATAATCGACAGGGCACACAGACTCCCGCGCCCGAAATCGGTCCCAGACCACCTACCTAGGGACGTGATAATAAGAATCCATTTCTTCCACGTGAAAGAAGATCTGCTAAATGCAGTAAGAAAGAACATAAACCTTCCGCCGCCATATGAAAAAATAAAGTTATTCACAGATCTCTCCCAAGCCACTCTACAAATGAGGAGGAAATTTCGAAACATCGCGCAAACCTTACGGGAAAATAGCATACGGTACAAATGGGGCTTCCCGACCAAACTAATTATAACAAGAAATGAAAAGACCCACGTCATTAAAAACCCAGAAGAAGGCCAGCAACTCATAAACAAGTGGGGACTAACAACAGAAAACCAGAACCAAACTTTGCACCTTGAAACCGAGTGGAGAAAAGCACCCAACCGCTGAACCGAACGCTGGATGTTCTTTCCTCCCCATAGAGTTGAAACCAAGAACTTTATCTATCTCTCCTATACAAGTTACAATATCCTTTGAAAAATTTTCAGCATTTTAGCCGGGCCTTACAAAGGCTGGACAGTTTCCCCCCCAAGAAGAAACGGTCCCCTCATGCGGACGCTGACACGTCCAAAGAGGGCAGCCGAAGTACTAACTGTTACAAGTTTGTTTTTTCCCACCTGTTTAGGTCTTTCCCACCTCCCTCCCCACCACCCACTAACTAGGAGGAGCACACCAAAAATCAACGCATCATCTTCAAGGTCACAACAGAAGAAAGAAAACACACCAGAGAGGAATCCCCTTCAACAACTCAACAGCAGAAGCAAGAAGACGGTAAATATAATCGACTCTACAAAGCAAGGTAAAAACTTTCCAAGATGGTAACAAAACTGATGTCCCTTAATGTGAGGGGGCTTAACAACCCCTACAAAAGGGCCTCCCTTTGGAAGGACGCCTTGGCCGCTCACGCGGACATTCTGTGTCTACAAGAGACTCACTTCATAAAAGAAAAACACCCTACATTTTCTCACTCGAAATACCCAGAAATTTTCATGTCCAACACAGATAAAAAGAAAGCAGGAGTCCTTGTAGCGTTTAAGGACTCCATTCAACTCAAACTGCATAAATCTGTAATAGACGAAAAAGGCAGATATATAATTTTGATATGTGATGTTAATGGATGCTTGATTACTCTGGTTAATATTTACGCACCAAACACCTCCCAAATAAGATTCCTCAACAGACTAATGCGTAAAATCAGGAAATGTCAAAGGGGCCAGCTCTTATTATGCGGCGACTTCAATATAATCTCCGATAGGGAACTGGATACTAACAGTAAGGGAAAATCAAAACCACCCACTTTAACTCCATGGCTCATTAAAGAAGAACTTCACGATATTTTCCGATGTGTAAACGGGAACTCGAAGGAATACACGTTCTATTCCACGAGACATAAAATTTTCACGAGAATAGACATGTTCCTGACTGATTTTTTTCTACTCCCAAGGGCAAAGTCGGTCACAATAGGAACTACGTCCTGGTCGGACCATGCCCCCGTGTTTTTGTCCCTGGGACTCTCAAAGTCGGAGTTCCTCCCTAAAATATGGAGAAATAACTGCTACCTGATGAGAGCTGACCCCTACAAGAGTCAAATATGTTCTGCCATAAAAGAATATTTTGCGACAAATAACACACCTGGTATAAGCCCATTTACACTATGGTCGGCACACAAAACTGTAATAAGGGGTCTCATGATCCAACAAGGATCTAGATATAAAAAAGAAAAAACAAAAAAACTTTCGGATCTTCTCACATTATCAAGAGATTTAGAACTAGCGGTACAACAAAACCCAACAGAAGAAAAACATAGAAATCTCTTGAAAGCCAGACAAGACGTAAGAGACCACTTAATGATAGAACATGAAAGACACCTTAAAATACTCAACACCACCTATTATACAGACAACAACAAATTTAGTAGCTACATGGCCAGGAAAATCAAACAAAAACGCATCAAGTCCAGAATATCTCACATAATAGATCCAGACACAGGACAGAAAACTAGTAGTCCTAGGGGCATAGCGGAAGCATTCTCTAAATTTTACGCAAAACTCTATAATCTAAAAAATGATAATTTAACCAAACAACCAGACGTAAAAAGCATAAATAAATTCCTAAGCGACATCAAACTCCCGCAACTAAACGAGGAACAACTGGAGAAACTTAATACTCCATTCTCTACCCAAGAAATACTTAAAACAATCAATAACCTAAAAAAAGAGAAAGCCCCGGGCCCAGACGGGTACTCTAACGAGTACTACCAAATATTTGGAAAAGAGCTATCAACACATCTAGCCAAAACATTCAACACAGCCATGAAATCTGGCCAACTACCAACGGAAATGCTCCAGGCTACAATAGTCACGATTCCAAAGCCAGACAAAGACCCCTCATCCCCGGCCAATTATAGGCCAATTTCCCTGCTCAACAGTGACACAAAGATCTACGCAAAAATTCTAGCCCAAAGACTTATGGCAATTATACCGAAGTTGATCCACAGTGATCAAGTTGGCTTCACCCTAGGCCGTCAGGCCTCAGATGGCACAAGAAGGATCATGGACCTTCTGGCAGCGGTGACAGAAATGCGAGCGCCTTCTCTGCTCCTTACATTGGATGCGGAGAAGGCGTTCGATAGAATACATTGGGGTTACGCATTCGCGGTGTTGGACAAGTTCGGATTCAAAGGAGAGATACTTGGAGCGGTACAGGCCTTATACTCTTCCCCAACAGCAAAGGTACTGGCCAACGGGGTACTTTCCAACAGCTTCCATATCACTAATGGCACCCGACAGGGATGCCCCCTTTCCCCTTTATTATTTGTGCTAACAATAGAACCCTTTGCAGAAAAAATCAGAATGGATCCAGAGATTAAAGGAGTCCCTGTGTCCTTCCGCCAACACAAAATAGGATTATTTGCCGATGATGTGGCACTGATAGTGACCCATCCAATTACATCGTTGAGAGCAATCACAAAAAATATAAACGAGTTCGGCCAGGTGTCATATTACAAAGTTAACGCCAACAAATCCCAAATACTGGGAATAAACATAAAAAAAGGCACAAAGGAATCAATACAAACAGAATTCCCATTCTCGTGGGAAACAAAGGAAGTACCATACCTAGGCCTTAAACTAACAATCCCGTTAAAAAAGATGCCGCTAACAAACCTTTCCCCGTTAATTAACTCCCTCCAAAAAGAATTAGATATGTACGACAAAACGGAACCCACGTGGTTGGGGAGGATAGTGTTATACAAGATGATGGCCCTACCAAAAATCCTATATATATTCAGAACAATGATTGTTCCCATCCCCCAGAGCCTCCTAAAAGCCTTACAAAATCAAATGCTACAGTTCATTTGGAAAAGAAAGAGACCGAGAATGGCGGCCTCCATACTTTATTCATCCAGAGGAAGAGGGGGAATGGGAGTACCCAATATAGGCGCATACTACAGAGCCACAATAACGCAACAACTGAGAGCATGGTGCGTCCCCCAAGACTCTAGCTGGCCAGCCATAGAACAACATCTGGGGGGGGGGAAAAACCTCCGTACAATGCTGCTGGCTGTAGCAATCGACCCAAACATAAAGACCCCAAACTACCCATCAATTAAAACATCAATGGGAACATGGATAAACGTCCTGAGAATCACTAAAACACACACCCCCAGGACCAATATACCAATACCAATTGAAGTTCTGGAACTTCTTATCCCCAACATATCATTAAACGCCTGGAAACATAAAGGAATCAGATTTGTGTCAGACATATTAAAAGATTTTGAGTTGATACCGTTTAACAAACTCTGCGAAAACACAAAACTCACCAACGCAGACGTACTTCAATATATGCAAATAAAAAGCTACTTGATAAGTAACAAAAATCCCTCACTCTCACTCCCGACACATCTGCACAACTTATTATACGCACAAAATTTCCCCAAAAATAAGCTAAAACAATGGTACGAAATACATAATGGAGAAGCAAGAGAGGATCCGAATAAACAAAAAAAAAATGCACATACTGAATTGGGAAAAAGAACTAAAAATATCATACGAACTAGATTACTGGACAAAAACCTGCAACTGGGCATCTAAATGCACTCTAAGCGCCAAACTATTAGAGGTCCATCAAAAAACACTGACAAGGTGGTACTACTCTCCCCTAAAATTGGCCCAGATATTTCCAGGAAACCCGGGGAAATGTTGGAGGGGATGCGAAGAAAATGGTTCTCTCTCGCATATCTTTTGGGATTGCCCCGCCCTAAGCCCCATATGGAATGCGATATCCACGATCACCCAAAAAATATGGGGAATCAAAATCAAACTAAAACCCCAAACAGCAATCCTGTTCCTGGAGGTAGAGAATTTTCCACCCTACTGCAGAAAATTTATAACACATATGCTGCTATGCGTCAAGCTACTGATAGTCAGGAACTGGAAATCTACCAATACCCCTACCCCAAACAACCTCATTAAGATGATATGGGAACATAGCACACTTGAAAAGATTTTCGCAATAAAACAAAATAAAATGGCCAAATTTAAAGAAATGTGGCAACCCTGGATAGAAGCAAATAAAAAGAACTCAATCCCCTGGGAACCACATTAACAACAAAAGGCTAAAAGAAATAGAGAATTCTCCCTTACAAGAAACCTCCAACGACCAACAAGATATATTGGTTAGAAGCGGAACGCACTTAAACTTCTCCTCCCTCCCCCCCCCCCTCCTCCTCCTTTCTCTCCCTCCAAGTTCTCCCCACCTCTCCCCCCCTCCCGCCTTTCCCTCCCTATCTCTCCCCTACCCCCCAGGTTATATTAAAACGATTGCGAATAATCTGGTATCAAAGAATATGTTGTATTGAGATGTACCTTGTATGAACAACATGCATGTTGAAAGATTGTTAAAATGTAACTTACCCGACTTCGCAATTAATAAAAACTTTATTGAAATAAATAGGAAAAGCTAATGGGTCCCAACTCGATTATTCAATTCTATGCGCAAAAGAATAAGCGTCCAAATTTTACGTACACAATCCAATTTTCTCACATAGAAACTTGAAATTTGGCACGAGCATTGATTATGTCATAAATAGGAAAAGCTAATGGGTCCCAACTCGATTATTCAATTCTATTTGCAAAAGAATTAGCGTCTAAATTTTACGTACAGAATCCAATTTTCTCACATAGAAACTTGAAATTTGGCACGGGCATTGATTATGTCATAAATAGGAAAAGCTAATGGGTCCCAACTCCGTTATTTAATTCTATGCGCAAAAGAATTAGCGTCCAAATTTTACGTACGGTATGTAATTTTCTCACATAGAAACTTGAAATTTGGCACGGGCATTGATTATGTCATAAATAGGAAAAGCTAATGGGTCCTAACTCGATTATTCAATTCCATGTGCAAAAGAATTAGCGTCCAAATTTTATGTACGGAATCCAATTTTCTCACATAGAAACTTGAAATTTGGCACGGGCATTGATTATGTCCTAAATAGGAAAAACTAACGGGTCCCAACTCGATTTTTCAATTCTATGCGCAAAAGAATTAGCATCAAAATTTTACGTACGGAATGTATTTTTCTCACTTTCCAGTGTCATAGAAACGTGAAATTTGGCACGAGCATTAATTATGTCATAAATAGGAAAAGCTAATGGGTCCCAACTCTGTTATTTAATTCTATGCGCAAAAGAATTAGCGTCCAAATTTTACGTACGGTATGTAATTTTCTCACATAGAAACTTGAAATTTGGCACGGGCATTGATTATGTCATAAATAGGAAAACCTAATGGATCCTAACTCGATTATTCAATTCTATGTGCAAAAGAATTGGCGTCCAAATTTTACGTACAGAATCCAATTTTCTCACATAGAAATTTAAAATTTGGCACGGGCATTGAATATGTCCTAAATCGGAAAAACTAACGGGTCCCAACTCGATTATTCAATTCTATGCGCAAAAGAATTAGCGTCAAAATTTTACGTACGGAATGTATTTTTCTCACTTTCCAGTGTCATAGAAACGTGAAATTTGGCACGAGCATTGATTATGTCATAAATAGGAAAAGCTAATGAGTCCCAACTCGATTATTCAATTCTATGCGCAAAAGAATTAGCGTCCAAATTTTACGTACAGAACCCAATTTTCTCACATAGAAACTTAAAATTTGGCACGGGCATTGAATATGTCCTAAATAGGAAAAACTAACGGGTTCCAACTCGATTTTTCATTTCTATGTGCAAACGAATTAGCGTCAAAATTTTACGTACGGAATGTATTTTTCTCACTTTCCAGTGTCATAGAAACGTGAAATTTGGCACGAGCATTGATTATGTCATAAATAGGAAAACCTAATGGATCCTAACTCGATTATTCTATTCTATGTTCAAAAGAATTGGCGTCCAAATTTTATGTACAGAATCCAATTTTCTCACATAGAAACTTAAAATTTGGCACGGGCATTGAATATGTCCTTAATAGGAAAAACTAACGGGTCCCAACTCGATTATTCAATTCTATGCGCAAAAGAATTAGCGTCAAAATTTTACGTACGGAATGTTTTTTTCTCACTTTCCAGTGTCATAGAAATGTGAAATTTGGCATGAGCATTAATTATGTCATAAATAGGAAAAGCTAATGGGTCCCAACTCGATTATTCAATTCTATGTGCAAAAGAATTAGCGTCCAAATTTTATGTACGGAATCCAATTTTCTCACATAGAAACTTGAAATTTGGCACGAGCATTGATTATGTCATAAATAGGAAAAGCTAATGGGTCCCAACTCGATTATTCAATTCTATGCGCAAAAGAATTAGCGTCCAAATTTTACGTACAGAATCCAATTTTCTCACATAGAAACTTAAAATTTGGCACGGGCATTGAATATGTCCTAAATAGGAAAAACTAACGGGTCCCAACTCGATTTTTCAATTCTATGCGCAAAAGAATTAGCGTCAAAATTTTACGTACGTAATGTATTTTTCTCACTTTCCAGTGTCATAGAAACGTGAAATTTGGCACGAGCATTGATTATGTCATAACTAGGAAAAGCTAATGGGTCCCAACTTGATTATTCAATTCTATGTGCAAAAGAATTAGCGTCCAAATTTTATGTACGAAATCCAATTTTCTCACATAGAAACTTGAAATTTGGCACGAGCATTGATTATGTCATAAATAGGAAAAGCTAATGGGTCCCAACTCGATTATTCAATTCTATTTGCAAAAGAATTAGCGTCTAAATTTTACGTACAGAATCCAATTTTCTCACATAGAAACTTGAAATTTGGCACGGGCATTGATTATGTCATAAATAGGAAAAGCTAATGGGTCCCAACTCCGTTATTTAATTCTATGCGCAAAAGAAATAGCGTCCAAATTTTACGTACGGTATGTAATTTTCTCACATAGAAACTTGAAATTTGGCACGAGCATTGATTATGTCATAAATAGGAAAACCTAATGGATCCTAACTCGATTATTCAATTCTATGTGCAAAAGAATTAGCGTCCAAATTTTACGTACAGAATCCAATTTTCACACATAGAAACTTAAAATTTGGCACGGGCATTGAATATGTCCTAAATAGGAAAAACTAACGGGTCCCAACTCGATTATTCAATTCTATGCGCAAAAGAATTAGCGTCAAAATTTTACGTACGGAATGTATTTTTCTCACTTTCCAGTGTCATAGAAACGTGAAATTTGGCACGAGCATTGATTATGTCATAAATAGGAAAAGCTAATGGGTCCCAACTCGATTATTCAATTCTATGCGCAAAAGAATTAGCGTCCAAATTTTACGTACAGAATCCAATTTTCTCACATAGAAACTTAAAGTTTGGCACGGGCATTGAATATGTCCTAAATAGGAAAAACTAACGGGTTCCAACTCGATTTTTCAATTCTATGCGCAAAAGAATTAGCGTCAAAATTTTACGTACGGAATCCAATTTTCTCACATAGAAACTTAAAATTTGGCACGGGCATTGATTATGTCCTAAATAGGAAAAACTAACGGGTCCCAACTCGATTTTTCAATTCTATGCGCAAAAGAATTAGCGTCAAAATTTTACGTACGGAATGTATTTTTCTCACTTTCCAGTGTCATAGAAGCGTGAAATTTGGCACGAGCATTGATTATGTCATAAATAGGAAAAGCTAATGGGTCCCAACTTGTTTATTCAATTCTATGTGCAAAAGAATTAGCGTCCAAATTTTATGTACGGAATCCAATTTTCTCACATAGAAACTTGAAATTTGGCACGAGCATTGATTATGTCATAAATAGGAAAAGCTAATGGGTCCCAACTCGATTATTCAATTCTATGCGCAAAAGAATAAGCGTCCAAATTTTACGTACACAATCCAATTTTCTCACATAGAAACTTGAAATTTGGCACGAGCATTGATTATGTCATAAATAGGAAAAGCTAATGGGTCCCAACTCGATTATTCAATTCTATTTGCAAAAGAATTAGCGTCTAAATTTTACGTACAGAATCCAATTTTCTCACATAGAAACTTGAAATTTGGCACGGGCATTGATTATGTCATAAATAGGAAAAGCTAATGGGTCCCAACTGCGTTATTTAATTCTATGCGCAAAAGAATTAGCGTCCAAATTTTACGTACGGTATGTAATTTTCTCACATAGAAACTTAAAATTTGGCACGGGCATTGATTATGTCATAAATAGGAAAAGCTAATGGGTCCTAACTCGATTATTCAATTCCATGTGCAAAAGAATTAGCGTCCAAATTTTATGTACGGAATCCAATTTTCTCACATAGAAACTTGAAATTTGGCACGGGCATTGATTATGTCCTAAATAGGAAAAACTAACGGATCCCATCTCGATTTTTCAATTTTATGCGCAAAAGAATTAGCATCAAAATTTTACGTACGGAATGTATTTTTCTCACTTTCCAGTGTCATAGAAACGTGAAATTTGGCACGAGCATTAATTATGTCATAAATAGGAAAAGCTAATGGGTCCCAACTCCGTTATTTAATTCTATGCGCAAAAGAATTAGCGTCCAAATTTTACGTACGGTATGTAATTTTCTCACATAGAAACTTGAAATTTGGCACGAGCATTGATTATGTCATAAATAGGAAAACCTAATGGATCCTAACTCGATTATTCAATTCTATGCGCAAAAGAATTAGCGTCAAAATTTTATGTACGGAATGTATTTTTCTCACTTTCCAGTGTCATAGAAACGTGAAATTTGGCACGAGCATTGATTATGGCATAAATAGGAAAAGCTAATGGGTCCCAACTCGATTATTCAATTCTATGCGCAAAAGAATTAGCGTCCAAATTTTACGTACAGAATCCAATTTTCTCACATAGAAACTTAAAATTTGGCACGGGCATTGAATATGTCCTAAATAGGAAAAACTAACGGGTTCCAACTCGATTTTTCAATTCTATGTGCAAACGAATTAGCGTCAAAATTTTACGTACGGAATGTATTTTTCTCACTTTCCAGTGTCATAGAAACGTGAAATTTGGCACGAGCATTGATTATGTCATAAATAGAAAAAACTAATGGGTCCCAACTCGATTATTCAATTCTATGTGCAAAAGAATTAGCGTCCAAATTTTACGTACAGAATCCAATTTTCTCACATAGAAACTTAAAATTTGGCACGGGCATTGAATATGTCCTTAATAGGAAAAACTAACGGGTCCCAACTCGATTATTCAATTCTATGCGCAAAAGAATTAGCGTCAAAATTTTACGTACGGAATGTTTTTTTCTCACTTTCCAGTGTCATAGAAATGTGAAATTTGGCATGAGCATTAATTATGTCATAAATAGGAAAAGCTAATGGGTCCCAACTCGATTATTCAATTCTATGTGCAAAAGAATTAGCGTCCAAATTTTATGTACGGAATCCAATTTTCTCACATAGAAACTTGAAATTTGGCACGAGCATTGATTATGTCATAAATAGGAAAAGCTAATGGGTCCCAACTCGATTATTCAATTCTATGCGCAAAAGAATTAGCGTCCAAATTTTACGTACAGAATCCAATTTTCTCACATAGAAACTTAAAATTTGGCACGGGCATTGAATATGTCCTAAATAGGAAAAACTAACGGGTCCCAACTCGATTTTTCAATTCTATGCGCAAAAGAATTAGCGTCAAAATTTTACGTACGTAATGTATTTTTCTCACTTTCCAGTGTCATAGAAACGTGAAATTTGGCATGAGCATTGATTATGTCATAAATAGGAAAAGCTAATGGGTCCCAACTCGATTATTCAATTCTATTTGCAAAAGAATTAGTGTCAAAATTTTACGTACAGAATCCAATTTTCTCACATAGAAACTTGAAATTTGGCACGGGCATTGATTATGTCATAAATAGGAAAAGCTAATGGGTCCCAACTCCGTTATTTAATTCTAGGCACAAAAGAATTAGCGTCCAAGTTTTATGTACGGAGTGTAATTTTCTCACATAAAAACTTAAAATTTGGCATGGGCATTGATTATGTCATAAATAGGAAAAACTAACGGGTCCCAACTCGATTATTCAATTCTATGCACAAAAGAATTAGCGTCAAAATTTTATGTACGGAATGTTTTTTTCTCACTTTCCAGTGTCATAGAAGCGTGAAATTTGGCACGAGCATTGATTATGTCATAAATAGGAAAAGCTAATGGGTCCCAACTCGATTATTCAATTCTATGTGCAAAAGAATTAGCATCCAAATTTTATGTACGGAATCCAATTTTCTCACATAGAAACTTGAAATTTGGCACGAGCATTGATTATGTCATAAATAGGAAAAGCTAATGGGTCCTAACTCGATTATTCAATTCCATGTGCAAAAGAATTAGCGTCAAAATTTTACGTACGGAATCCAATTTTCTCACATAGAAACTTGAAATTTGGCACGAGCATTGATTATGTCATAAATAGGAAAAGCTAATGGGTTCCAACTCGATTTTTCAATTCTATGTGCAAACGAATTAGCGTCAAAATTTTACGTACGGAATGTATTTTTCTCACTTTCCAGTGTCATAGAAACGTGAAATTTGGCACGAGCATTGATTATGTCATAAATAGGAAAAACTAATGGGTCCCAACTCGATTATTCAATTCTATGTGCAAAAGAATTAGCGTCCAAATTTTACGTACAGAATCCAATTTTCTCACATAGAAACTTAAAATTTGGCACGGGCATTGAATATGTCCTTAATAGGAAAAACTAACGGGTCCCAACTCGATTATTCAATTCTATGCGCAAAAGAATTAGCGTCAAAATTTTACGTACGGAATGTTTTTTTCTCACTTTCCAGTGTCATAGAAATGAGAAATTTGGCATGAGCATTAATTATGTCATAAATAGGAAAAGCTAATGGGTCCCAACTCGATTATTCAATTCTATGTGCAAAAGAATTAGCGTCCAAATTTTATGTACGGAATCCAATTTTCTCACATAGAAACTTGAAATTTGGCACGAGCATTGATTATGTCATAAATAGGAAAAGCTAATGGGTCCCAACTCGAATATTCAATTCTATGCGCAAAAGAATTAGCGTCCAAATTTTACGTACAGAATCCAATTTTCTCACATAGAAACTTAAAATTTGGCACGGGCATTGAATATGTCCTAAATAGGAAAAACTAACGGGTCCCAACTCGATTTTTCAATTCTATGTGCAAAAGAATTAGCGTCAAAATTTTACGTACGGAATGTATTTTTCTCACTTTCCAGTGTCATAGAAACGTGAAATTTGGCACGAGCATTGATTATGTCATAAATAGGAAAAGCTAATGGGTCCCAACTCGATTATTCAATTCTATTTGCAAAAGAATTAGCGTCAAAATTTTACGTACAGAATCCAATTTTCTCACATAGAAACTTGAAATTTGGCACGGGCATTGATTATGTCATAAATAGGAAAAGCTAATGGGTCCCAACTCCGTTATTTAATTCTAGGCACAAAAGAATTAGCGTCCAAGTTTTATGTACGGAGTGTAATTTTCTCACATAAAAACTTAAAATTTGGCATGGGCATTGATTATGTCATAAATAGGAAAAACTAACGGGTCCCAACTCGATTATTCAATTCTATGCACAAAAGAATTAGCGTCAAAATTTTACGTACGGAATGTTTTTTTCTCACTTTCCAGGGTCATAGAAGCGTGAAATTTGGCACGAGCATTGATTATGTCATAAATAGGAAAAGCTAATGGGTCCTAACTCGATTATTCAATTCCATGTGCAAAAGAATTAGCGTTAAAATTTTACGTACGGAATCCAATTTTCTCACATAGAAACTTGAAATTTGGCACGAGCATTGATTATGTCATAAATAGGAAAAGCTAATGGGTCCCAACTCCGTTATTTAATTCTAGGCACAAAAGAATTAGCGTCCAAGTTTTATGTACGGAGTGTAATTTTCTCACATGCAAACTTAAAATTTGGCATGGGCATTGATTATGTCATAAATAGGAAAAGCTAATGGGTCCTAACTCGATTATTCAATTCCATGTGCAAAAGAATTAGCGTCCAAATTTTATGTACGGAATCCAATTTTCTCACATAGAAACTTGAAATTTGGCACGGGCATTGATTATGTCCTAAATAGGAAAAACTAACGGGTCCCAACTCGATTTTTCAATTCTATGCGCAAAAGAATTAGCATCAAAATTTTACGTACGGAATGTATTTTTCTCACTTTCCAGTGTCATAGAAACGTGAAATTTGGCACGAGCATTAATTATGTCATAAATAGGAAAAGCTAATGGGTCCCAACTCGATTATTCAATTCTATTTGCAAAAGAATTAGCGTCTAAATTTTACGTACAGAATCCAATTTTCTCACATAGAAACTTGAAATTTGGCACGGGCATTGATTATGTCATAAATAGGAAAAGCTAATGGGTCCCAACTCCGTTATTTAATTCTATGCGCAAAAGAATTAGCGTCCAAATTTTACGTACGGTATGTAATTTTCTCACATAGAAACTTGAAATTTGGCACGGGCATTAAATATGTCCTAAATCGGAAAAACTAACGGGTGCCAACTCGATTATTCAATTCTATGCGCAAAAGAATTAGCGTCAAAATTTTACGCACGGAATGTATTTTTCTCACTTTCCAGTGTCATAGAAACGTGAAATTTGGCACAAGCATTGATTATGTCATAAATAGGAAAAGCTAATGGGTCCCAACTCGATTTTTCAATTCTATGCGCAAAAGAATTAGCGTCCAAATTTTACGTACAGAATCCAATTTTCTCACATAGAAACTTAAAATTTGGCACGGGCATTGAATATGTCCTTAATAGGAAAAACTAACGGGTCCCAACTCGATTATTCAATTCTATGCGCAAAAGAATTAGCGTCAAAATTTTACGTACAGAATCCAATTTTCTCACATAGAAACTTAAAATTTGGCACGGGCATTGAATATGTCCTTAATAGGAAAAACTAACGGGTCCCAACTCGATTATTCAATTCTATGCGCAAAAGAATTAGCGTCAAAATTTTACGTACGGAATGTTTTTTTCTCACTTTCCAGTGTCATAGAAATGTGAAATTTGGCATGAGCATTAATTATGTCATAAATAGGAAAAGCTAATGGGTCCCAACTCGATTATTCAATTCTATGTGCAAAAGAATTAGCGTCCAAATTTTATGTACGGAATCCAATTTTCTCACATAGAAACTTGAAATTTGGCACGAGCATTGATTATGTCATAAATAGGAAAAGCTAATGGGTCCCAACTCGATTATTCAATTCTATGCGCAAAAGAATTAGCGTCCAAATTTTACGTACAGAATCCAATTTTCTCACATAGAAACGTAAAATTTGGCACGGGCATTGAATATGTCCTAAATAGGAAAAACTAACGGGTCCCAACTCGATTTTTCAATTCTATGCGCAAAAGAATTAGCGTCAAAATTTTACGTACGGAATGTATTTTTCTCACTTTCCAGTGTCATAGAAACGTGAAATTTGGCACGAGCATTGATTATGTCATAAATAGGAAAAGCTAATGGGTCCCAACTCGATTATTCAATTCTATTTGCAAAAGAATTAGTGTCAAAATTTTACGTACAGAATCCAATTTTCTCACATAGAAACTTGAAATTTGGCACGGGCATTGATTATGTCATAAATAGGAAAAGCTAATGGGTCCCAACTCCGTTATTTAATTCTAGGCACAAAAGAATTAGCGTCCAAGTTTTATGTACGGAGTGTAATTTTCTCACATAAAACCTTAAAATTTGGCATGGGCATTGATTATGTCATAAATAGGAAAAACTAACGGGTCCCAACTCGATTATTCAATTCTATGCACAAAAGAATTAGCGTCAAAATTTTATGTACGGAATGTTTTTTTCTCACTTTCCAGTGTCATAGAAGCGTGAAATTTGGCACGAGCATTGATTATGTCATAAATAGGAAAAGCTAATGGGTCCCAACTCGATTATTCAATTCTATGTGCAAAAGAATTAGCATCCAAATTTTATGTACGGAATCCAATTTTCTCACATAGAAACTTGAAATTTGGCACGAGCATTGATTATGTCATAAATAGGAAAAGCTAATGGGTCCTAACTCGATTATTCAATTCCATGTGCAAAAGAATTAGCGTCAAAATTTTACGTACAGAATCCAATTTTCTCACATAGAAACTTGAAATTTGGCACGAGCATTGATTATGTCATAAATAGGAAAAGCTAATGGGTTCCAACTCGATTTTTCAATTCTATGTGCAAACGAATTAGCGTCAAAATTTTACGTACGGAATGTATTTTTCTCACTTTCCAGTGTCATAGAAACGTGAAATTTGGCACGAGCATTGATTATGTCATAAATAGGAAAAACTAATGGGTCCCAACTCGATTATTCAATTCTATGTGCAAAAGAATTAGCGTCAAAATTTTACGTACGGAATGTTTTTTTCTCACTTTCCAGTGTCATAGAAATGAGAAATTTGGCATGAGCATTAATTATGTCATAAATAGGAAAAGCTAATGGGTCCCAACTCGATTATTCAATTCTATGTGCAAAAGAATTAGCGTCCAAATTTTATGTACGGAATCCAATTTTCTCACATAGAAACTTGAAATTTGGCACGAGCATTGATTATGTCATAAATAGGAAAAGCTAATGGGTCCCAACTCGAATATTCAATTCTATGCGCAAAAGAATTAGCGTCCAAATTTTACGTACAGAATCCAATTTTCTCACATAGAAACTTAAAATTTGGCACGGGCATTGAATATGTCCTAAATAGGAAAAACTAACGGGTCCCAACTCGATTTTTCAATTCTATGCGCAAAAGAATTAGCGTCAAAATTTTACGTACGGAATGTATTTTTCTCACTTTCCAGTGTCATAGAAACGTGAAATTTGGCACGAGCATTGATTATGTCATAAATAGGAAAAGCTAATGGGTCCCAACTCGATTATTCAATTCTATTTGCAAAAGAATTAGCGTCTAAATTTTACGTACAGAATCCAATTTTCTCACATAGAAACTTGAAATTTGGCACGGGCATTGATTATGTCATAAATAGGAAAAGCTAATGGGTCCCAACTCCGTTATTTAATTCTAGGCACAAAAGAATTAGCGTCCAAGTTTTATGTACGGAGTGTAATTTTCTCACATAAAAACTTAAAATTTGGCATGGGCATTGATTATGTCATAAATAGGAAAAACTAACGGGTCCCAACTCGATTATTCAATTCTATGCACAAAAGAATTAGCGTCAAAATTTTACGTACGGAATGTTTTTTTCTCACTTTCCAGTGTCATAGAAGCGTGAAATTTGGCACGAGCATTGATTATGTCATAAATAGGAAAAGCTAATGGGTCCCAACTCGATTATTCAATTCTATGTGCAAAAGAATTAGCATCCAAATTTTATGTACGGAATCCAATTTTCTCACATAGAAACTTGAAATTTGGCACGAGCATTGATTATGTCATAAATAGGAAAAGCTAATGGGTCCTAACTCGATTATTCAATTCCATGTGCAAAAGAATTAGCGTTAAAATTTTACGTACGGAATCCAATTTTCTCACATAGAAACTTGAAATTTGGCACGAGCATTGATTATGTCATAAATAGGATAAGCTAATGGGTCCCAACTCCGTTATTTAATTCTAGGCACAAAAGAATTAGCGTCCAAGTTTTATGTACGGAGTGTAATTTTCTCACATGCAAACTTAAAATTTGGCATGGGCATTGATTATGTCATAAATAGGAAAAGCTAATGTGTCCCAACTCGATTATTCAATTCTATGTGCAAAGGAATTAGCGTCCAAATTTTACGTACAGAATCCAATTTTCTCACATAGAAACTTAAAATTTGGCACGGGCATTGAATATGTCCTAAATAGGAAAAACTAACGGGTCCCAACTCGATTTTTCAATTCTATGCGCAAAAGAATTAGCGTCAAAATTTTACGTACGTAATGTATTTTTCTCACTTTCCAGTGTCATAGAAACGTGAAATTTGGCATGAGCATTGATTATGTCATAAATAGGAAAAGCTAATGGGTCCCAACTTGATTATTCAATTCTATGTGCAAAAGAATTAGCGTCCAAATTTTATGTACGGAATCCAATTTTCTCACATAGAAACTTGAAATTTGGCACGAGCATTGATTATGTCATAAATAGGAAAAGCTAATGGGTCCCAACTCGATTATTCAATTCTATTTGCAAAAGAATTAGCGTCTAAATTTTACGTACAGAATCCAATTTTCTCACATAGAAACTTGAAATTTGGCACGGGCATTGATTATGTCATAAATAGGAAAAGCTAATGGGTCCCAACTCCGTTATTTAATTCTATGCGCAAAAGAATTAGCGTCCAAATTTTACGTACGGAATGTATTTTTCTCACTTTCCAGTGTCATAGAAGCGTGAAATTTGGCACGAGCATTGATTATGTCATAAATAGGAAAAGCTAATGGGTCCCAACTTGTTTATTCAATTCTATGTGCAAAAGAATTAGCGTCCAAATTTTATGTACGGAATCCAATTTTCTCACATAGAAACTTGAAATTTGGCACGAGCATTGATTATGTCATAAATAGGAAAAGCTAATGGGTCCCAACTCGATTATTCAATTCTATGCGCAAAAGAATAAGCGTCCAAATTTTACGTACACAATCCAATTTTCTCACATAGAAACTTAAAATTTGGCACGGGCATTGAATATGTCCTAAATAGGAAAAACTAACGGGTCCCAACTCGATTTTTCAATTCTATGCGCAAAAGAATTAGCGTCAAAATTTTACGTACGTAATGTATTTTTCTCACTTTCCAGTGTCATAGAAACGTGAAATTTGGCACGAGCATTGATTATGTCATAACTAGGAAAAGCTAATGGGTCCCAACTTGATTATTCAATTGTATGTGCAAAAGAATTAGCGTCCAAATTTTATGTACGGAATCCAATTTTCTCACATAGAAACTTGAAATTTGGCACGAGCATTGATTATGTCATAAATAGGAAAAGCTAATGGGTCCCAACTCGATTATTCAATTCTATTTGCAAAAGAATTAGCGTCTAAATTTTACGTACAGAATCCAATTTTCTCACATAGAAACTTGAAATTTGGCACGGGCATTGATTATGTCATAAATAGGAAAAGCTAATGGGTCCTAACTCGATTATTCAATTCCATGTGCAAAAGAATTAGCGTCCATATTTTATGTACGGAATCCAATTTTCTCACATAGAAACTTGAAATTTGGCACGGGCATTGAATATGTCCTTAATAGGAAAAACTAACGGGTCCCAACTCGATTATTCAATTCTATGCGCAAAAGAATTAGTGTCAAAATTTTACGTACGGAATGTTTTTTTCTCACTTTCCAGTGTCATAGAAATGAGAAATTTGGCATGAGCATTAATTATGTCATAAATAGGAAAAGCTAATGGGTCCCAACTCGATTATTCAATTCTATGTGCAAAAGAATTAGCGTCCAAATTTTATGTACGGAATCCAATTTTCTCACATAGAAACTTGAAATTTGGCACGAGCATTGATTATGTCATAAATAGGAAAAGCTAATGGGTCCCAACTCGAATATTCAATTCTATGCGCAAAAGAATTAGCGTCCAAATTTTACGTACAGAATCCAATTTTCTCACATAGAAACTTAAAATTTGGCACGGGCATTGAATATGTCCTAAATGGGAAAAACTAACGGGTCCCAACTCGATTTTTCAATTCCATGTGCAAAAGAATTAGCGTTAAAATTTTACGTACGGAATCCAATTTTCTCACATAGAAACTTGAAATTTGGCACGAGCATTGATTATGTCATAAATAGGAAAAGCTAATGGGTCCCAACTCCGTTATTTAATTCTAGGCACAAAAGAATTAGCGTCCAAGTTTTATGTACGGAGTGTAATTTTCTCACATGCAAACTTAAAATTTGGCATGGGCATTGATTATGTCATAAATAGGAAAAGCTAATGTGTCCCAACTCGATTATTCAATTCTATGTGCAAAGGAATTAGCGTCCAAATTTTACGTACAGAATCCAATTTTCTCACATAGAAACTTAAAATTTGGCACGGGCATTGAATATGTCCTAAATAGGAAAAACTAACGGGTCCCAACTCGATCTTTCAATTCTATGCGCAAAAGAATTAGCGTCAAAATTTTACGTACGTAATGTATTTTTCTCACTTTCCAGTGTCATAGAAACGTGAAATTTGGCATGAGCATTGATTATGTCATAAATAGGAAAAGCTAATGGGTCCCAACTTGATTATTCAATTCTATGTGCAAAAGAATTAGCGTCCAAATTTTATGTACGGAATCCAATTTTCTCACATAGAAACTTGAAATTTGGCACGAGCATTGATTATGTCATAAATAGGAAAAGCTAATGGGTCCCAACTCGATTATTCAATACTATTTGCAAAAGAATTAGCGTCTAAATTTTACGTACAGAATCCAATTTTCTCACATAGAAACTTGAAATTTGGCAAGGGCATTGATTATGTCATAAATAGGAAAAGCTAATGGGTCCCAACTCCGTTATTTAATTCTATGCGCAAAAGAATTAGCGTCCAAATTTTACGTACGGTATGTAATTTTCTCACATAGAAACTTAAAATTTGGCACGGGCATTGATTATGTCATAAATAGGAAAAGCTAATGGGTCCTAACTAGAGATGAGCGAACACGTTCGGCCCCGCCCCTTTTTCGCCCGAACACCGAACTTTGCGAACACCTCGGTGTTCGGGCGAAAAAGTTCGGGGGCCGCCGTGGCAGCGCGGGGGGGTGCGGCGGGGAGCGGGGGGCAGAGGGAGAGAGAGAGGGCTCCCCCCTGTTCGCCGCTACTGCCGCCCGCGCCGCCGCGCATCTCCCCGCCCCCCGGCGGCACCCGGACACTTACGCGCGAACACTCCAGTGTTCGCTAAAGCCGGTGTCCGGGTGCGGATGTGTCCTGTACGGACACGTTCGCTCATCTCTAGTCCTAACTCGATTATTCAATTCCATGTGCAAAAGAATTAGCGTCCAAATTTTATGTACGGAATCCAATTTTCTCACATAGAAACTTGAAATTTGGCACGGGCATTGATTATGTCCTAAATAGGAAAAACTAACGGGTCCCAACTCGATTTTTCAATTCTATGCGCAAAAGAATTAGCATCAAAATTTTACGTACGGAATGTATTTTTCTCACTTTCCAGTGTCATAGAAACGTGAAATTTGGCACGAGCATTAATTATGTCATAAATAGGAAAAGCTAATGGGTCCCAACTCGATTATTCAATTCTATTTGCAAAAGAATTAGCGTCTAAATTTTACGTACAGAATCCAATTTTCTCACATAGAAACTTGAAATTTGGCACGGGCATTGATTATGTCATAAATAGGAAAAGCTAATGGGTCCCAACTCCGTTATTTAATTCTATGCGCAAAAGAATTAGCGTCCAAATTTTACATACGGTATGTAATTTTCTCACATAGAAACTTGAAATTTGGCACGGGCATTAAATATGTCCTAAATCGGAAAAACTAACGGGTGCCAACTCGATTATTCAATTCTATGCGCAAAAGAATTAGCGTCAAAATTTTACGTACGGAATGTATTTTTCTCACTTTCCAGTGTCATAGAAACGTGAAATTTGGCACAAGCATTGATTATGTCATAAATAGGAAAAGCTAATGGGTCCCAACTCGATTATTCAATTCTATGCGCAAAAGAATTAGCGTCCAAATTTTACGTACAGAATCCAATTTTCTCACATAGAAACTTAAAATTTGGCACGGGCATTGAATATGTCCTTAATAGGAAAAACTAACGGGTCCCAACTCGATTATTCAATTCTATGCGCAAAAGAATTAGCGTCAAAATTTTACGTACAGAATCCAATTTTCTCACATAGAAACTTAAAATTTGGCACGGGCATTGAATATGTCCTTAATAGGAAAAACTAACGGTTCCCAACTCGATTATTCAATTCTATGCGCAAAAGAATTAGCGTCAAAATTTTACGTACGGAATGTTTTTTTCTCACTTTCCAGTGTCATAGAAATGTGAAATTTGGCATGAGCGTTAATTATGTCATAAATAGGAAAAGCTAATGGGTCCCAACTCGATTATTCAATTCTATGTGCAAAAGAATTAGCGTCCAAATTTTATGTACGGAATCCAATTTTCTCACATAGAAACTTGAAATTTGGCACGAGCATTGATTATGTCATAAATAGGAAAAGCTAATGGGTCCCAACTCGATTATTCAATTCTATGCGCAAAAGAATTAGCGTCCAAATTTTACGTACAGAATCCAATTTTCTCACATAGAAACGTAAAATTTGGCACGGGCATTGAATATGTCCTAAATAGGAAAAACTAACGGGTCCCAACTCGATTTTTCAATTCTATGCGCAAAAGAATTAGCGTCAAAATTTTACGTACGGAATGTATTTTTCTCACTTTCCAGTGTCATAGAAACGTGAAATTTGGCACGAGCATTGATTATGTCATAAATAGGAAAAGCTAATGGGTCCCAACTCGATTATTCAATTCTATTTGCAAAAGAATTAGTGTCAAAATTTTACGTACAGAATCCAATTTTCTCACATAGAAACTTGAAATTTGGCACGGGCATTGATTATGTCATAAATAGGAAAAGCTAATGGGTCCCAACTCCGTTATTTAATTCTAGGCACAAAAGAATTAGCGTCCAAGTTTTATGTACGGAGTGTAATTTTCTCACATAAAACCTTAAAATTTGGCATGGGCATTGATTATGTCATAAATAGGAAAAACTAACGGGTCCCAACTCGATTATTCAATTCTATGCACAAAAGAATTAGCGTCAAAATTTTATGTACGGAATGTTTTTTTCTCACTTTCCAGTGTCATAGAAGCGTGAAATTTGGCACGAGCATTGATTATGTCATAAATAGGAAAAGCTAATGGGTCCCAACTCGATTATTCAATTCTATGTGCAAAAGAATTAGCATCCAAATTTTATGTACGGAATCCAATTTTCTCACATAGAAACTTGAAATTTGGCACGAGCATTGATTATGTCATAAATAGGAAAAGCTAATGGGTCCTAACTCGATTATTCAATTCCATGTGCAAAAGAATTAGCGTCAAAATTTTACGTACAGAATCCAATTTTCTCACATAGAAACTTGAAATTTGGCACGAGCATTGATTATGTCATAAATAGGAAAAGCTAATGGGTTCCAACTCGATTTTTCAATTCTATGTGCAAACGAATTAGCGTCAAAATTTTACGTACGGAATGTATTTTTCTCACTTTCCAGTGTCATAGAAACGTGAAATTTGGCACGAGCATTGATTATGTCATAAATAGGAAAAACTAATGGGTCCCAACTCGATTATTCAATTCTATGTGCAAAAGAATTAGCGTCAAAATTTTACGTACGGAATGTTTTTTTCTCACTTTCCAGTGTCATAGAAATGAGAAATTTGGCATGAGCATTAATTATGTCATAAATAGGAAAAGCTAATGGGTCCCAACTCGATTATTCAATTCTATGTGCAAAAGAATTAGCGTCCAAATTTTATGTACGGAATCCAATTTTCTCACATAGAAACTTGAAATTTGGCACGAGCATTGATTATGTCATAAATAGGAAAAGCTAATGGGTCCCAACTCGAATATTCAATTCTATGCGCAAAAGAATTAGCGTCCAAATTTTACGTACGGAATCCAATTTTCTCACATAGAAACTTGAAATTTGGCACGAGCATTGATTATGTCATAAATAGGATAAGCTAATGGGTCCCAACTCCGTTATTTAATTCTAGGCACAAAAGAATTAGCGTCCAAGTTTTATGTACGGAGTGTAATTTTCTCACATGCAAACTTAAAATTTGGCATGGGCATTGATTATGTCATAAATAGGAAAAGCTAATGTGTCCCAACTCGATTATTCAATTCTATGTGCAAAGGAATTAGCGTCCAAATTTTACGTACAGAATCCAATTTTCTCACATAGAAACTTAAAATTTGGCACGGGCATTGAATATGTCCTAAATAGGAAAAACTAACGGGTCCCAACTCGATTTTTCAATTCTATGCGCAAAAGAATTAGCGTCAAAATTTTACGTACGTAATGTATTTTTCTCACTTTCCAGTGTCATAGAAACGTGAAATTTGGCATGAGCATTGATTATGTCATAAATAGGAAAAGCTAATGGGTCCCAACTTGATTATTCAATTCTATGTGCAAAAGAATTAGCGTCCAAATTTTATGTACGGAATCCAATTTTCTCACATAGAAACTTGAAATTTGGCACGAGCATTGATTATGTCATAAATAGGAAAAGCTAATGGGTCCCAACTCGATTATTCAATTCTATTTGCAAAAGAATTAGCGTCTAAATTTTACGTACAGAATCCAATTTTCTCACATAGAAACTTGAAATTTGGCAAGGGCATTGATTATGTCATAAATAGGAAAAGCTAATGGGTCCCAACTCCGTTATTTAATTCTATGCGCAAAAGAATTAGCGTCCAAATTTTACGTACGGAATGTATTTTTCTCACTTTCCAGTGTCATAGAAGCGTGAAATTTGGCACGAGCATTGATTATGTCATAAATAATAAAAGCTAATGGGTCCCAACTTGTTTATTCAATTCTATGTGCAAAAGAATTAGCGTCCAAATTTTATGTACGGAATCCAATTTTCTCACATAGAAACTTGAAATTTGGCACGAGCATTGATTATGTCATAAATAGGAAAAGCTAATGGGTTCCAACTCGATTATTCAATTCTATGCGCAAAAGAATAAGCGTCCAAATTTTACGTACACAATCCAATTTTCTCACATAGAAACTTAAAATTTGGCACGGGCATTGAATATGTCCTAAATAGGAAAAACTAACGGGTCCCAACTCGATTTTTCAATTCTATGCGCAAAAGAATTAGCGTCAAAATTTTACGTACGTAATGTATTTTTCTCACTTTCCAGTGTCATAGAAACGTGAAATTTGGCACGAGCATTGATTATGTCATAACTAGGAAAAGCTAATGGGTCCCAACTTGATTATTCAATTGTATGTGCAAAAGAATTAGCGTCCAAATTTTATGTACGGAATCCAATTTTCTCACATAGAAACTTGAAATTTGGCACGAGCATTGATTATGTCATAAATAGGAAAAGCTAATGGGTCCCAACTCGATTATTCAATTCTATTTGCAAAAGAATTAGCGTCTAAATTTTACGTACAGAATCCAATTTTCTCACATAGAAACTTGAAATTTGGCACGGGCATTGATTATGTCATAAATAGGAAAAGCTAATGGGTCCCAACTCCGTTATTTAATTCTATGCGCAAAAGAATTAGCGTCCAAATTTTACGTACGGAATGTATTTTTCTCACTTTCCAGTGTCATAGAAGCGTGAAATTTGGCACGAGCATTGATTATGTCATAAATAGGAAAAGCTAATGGGTCCCAACTCGATTATTCAATTCTATTTGCAAAAGAATTAGTGTCCAAATTTTACGTACAGAATCCAATTTTCTCACATAGAAACTTGAAATTTGGCACGGGCATTGATTATGTCATAAATAGGAAAAGCTAATGGGTCCCAACTCCGTTATTTAATTCTATGCGCAAAAGAATTAGCGTCCAAATTTTACGTACGGTATGTAATTTTCTCACATAGAAACTTGAAATTTGGCACGGGCATTGAATATGTCCTAAATCGGAAAAACTAACGGGTCCCAACTCGATTATTCAATTCTATGCGCAAAAGAATTAGCGTCAAAATTTTACGTACGGAATGTATTTTTCTCACTTTCCAGTGTCATAGAAACGTGAAATTTGGCACGAGCATTGATTATGTCATAAATAGGAAAAGCTAATGGGTCCCAACTCGATTATTCAATTCTATGCGCAAAAGAATTAGCGTCCAAATTTTACGTACAGAATCCAATTTTCTCACATAGAAACTTAAAATTTGGCACGGGCATTGAATATGTCCTTAATAGGAAAAACTAATGGGTCCCAACTCGATTATTCAATTCTATGCGCAAAAGAATTAGCGTCAAAATTTTACGTACAGAATCCAATTTTCATACATAGAAACTTAAAATTTGGCACGGGCATTGAATATGTCCTTAATAGGAAAAACTAACGGGTCCCAACTCGATTATTCAATTCTATGCGCAAAAGAATTAGTGTCAAAATTTTACGTACGGAATGTTTTTTTCTCACTTTCCAGTGTCATAGAAATGTGAAATTTGGCATGAGCATTAATTATGTCATAAATAGGAAAAGCTAATGGGTCCCAACTCGATTATTCAATTCTATGTGCAAAAGAATTAGCGTCCAAATTTTATGTACGGAATCCAATTTTCTCACATAGAAACTTGAAATTTGGCACGAGCATTGATTATGTCTTAAATAGGAAAAGCTAATGGGTCCCAACTCGATTATTCAATTCTATGCGCAAAAGAATTAGCGTCCAAATTTTACGTACAGAATCCAATTTTCTCACATAGAAACTTAAAATTTGGCACGGGCATTGAATATGTCCTAAATAGGAAAAACTAACGGGTCCCAACTCGATTTTACAATTCTATGCGCAAAAGAATTAGCGTCAAAATTTTACGTACGGAATGTATTTTTCTCACTTTCCAGTGTCATAGAAACGTGAAATTTGGCACGAGCATTGATTATGTCATAAATAGGAAAAGCTAATAGGTCCCAACTCGATTATTCAATTCTATTTGCAAAAGAATTAGTGTCAAAATTT
This sequence comes from Eleutherodactylus coqui, assembly GCF_035609145.1. Lineage (NCBI taxonomy): Eukaryota > Metazoa > Chordata > Amphibia > Anura > Eleutherodactylidae > Eleutherodactylus > Eleutherodactylus coqui. Next base: position 27,595,465 of record NC_089844.1, on the reverse strand, counting down.
TACGTACAGAATCCAATTTTCTCACATAGAAACTTGAAATTTGGCACGGGCATTGATTATGTCATAAATAGGAAAAGCTAATGGGTCCCAACTCCGTTATTTAATTCTAGGCACAAAAGAATTAGCGTCCAAGTTTTATGTACGGAGTGTAATTTTCTCACATAAAAACTTAAAATTTGGCATGGGCATTGATTATGTCATAAATAGGAAAAACTAACGGGTCCCAACTCGATTATTCAATTCTATGCACAAAAGAATTAGCGTCAAAATTTTATGTACGGAATGTTTTTTTCTCACTTTCCAGTGTCATAGAAGCGTGAAATTTGGCACGAGCATTGATTATGTCATAAATAGGAAAAGCTAATGGGTCCCAACTCGATTATTCAATTCTATGTGCAAAAGAATTAGCATCCAAATTTTATGTACGGAATCCAATTTTCTCACATAGAAACTTGAAATTTGGCACGAGCATTGATTATGTCATAAATAGGAAAAGCTAATGGGTCCTAACTCGATTATTCAATTCCATGTGCAAAAGAATTAGCGTCAAAATTTTACGTACGGAATCCAATTTTCTCACATAGAAACTTGAAATTTGGCACGAGCATTGATTATGTCATAAATAGGAAAAGCTAATGGGTTCCAACTCGATTTTTCAATTCTATGTGCAAACGAATTAGCGTCAAAATTTTACGTACGGAATGTATTTTTCTCACTTTCCAGTGTCATAGAAACGTGAAATTTGGCACGAGCATTGATTATGTCATAAATAGGAAAAACTAATGGGTCCCAACTCGATTATTCAATTCTATGTGCAAAAGAATTAGCGTCCAAATTTTACGTACAGAATCCAATTTTCTCACATAGAAACTTAAAATTTGGCACGGGTATTGAATATGTCCTTAATAGGAAAAACTAACGGGTCCCAACTCGATTATTCAATTCTATGCGCAAAAGAATTAGCGTCAAAATTTTACGTACGGAATGTTTTTTTCTCACTTTCCAGTGTCATAGAAATGAGAAATTTGGCATGAGCATTAATTATGTCATAAATAGGAAAAGCTAATGGGTCCCAACTCGATTATTCAATTCTATGTGCAAAAGAATTAGCATCCAAATTTTATGTACGGAATCCAATTTTCTCACATAGAAACTTGAAATTTGGCACGAGCATTGATTATGTCATAAATAGGAAAAGCTAATGGGTCCCAACTCGATTATTCAATTCTATGCGCAAAAGAATTAGCGTCCAAATTTTACGTACAGAATCCAATTTTCTCACATAGAAACTTAAAATTTGGCACGGGCATTGAATATGTCCTAAATAGGAAAAACTAACGGGTCCCAACTCGATTTTTCAATTCTATGCGCAAAAGAATTAGCGTCAAAATTTTACGTACGGAATGTATTTTTCTCACTTTCCAGTGTCATAGAAACGTGAAATTTGGCACGAGCATTGATTATGTCATAAATAGGAAAAGCTAATAGGTCCCAACTCGATTATTCAATTCTATTTGCAAAAGAATTAGTGTCAAAATTTTACGTACAGAATCCAATTTTCTCACATAGAAACTTGAAATTTGGCACGGGCATTGATTATGTCATAAATAGGAAAAGCTAATGGGTCCCAACTCCGTTATTTAATTCTAGGCACAAAAGAATTAGCGTCCAAGTTTTATGTACGGAGTGTAATTTTCTCACATAAAAACTTAAAATTTGGCATGGGCATTGATTATGTCATAAATAGGAAAAACTAACGGGTCCCAACTCGATTATTCAATTCTATGCACAAAAGAATTAGCGTCAAAATTTTATGTACGGAATGTTTTTTTCTCACTTTCCAGTGTCATAGAAGCGTGAAATTTGGCACGAGCATTGATTATGTCATAAATAGGAAAAGCTAATGGGTCCCAACTCGATTATTCAATTCTATGTGCAAAAGAATTAGCATCCAAATTTTATGTACGGAATCCAATTTTCTCACATAGAAACTTGAAATTTGGCACGAGCATTGATTATGTCATAAATAGGAAAAGCTAATGGGTCCTAACTCGATTATTCAATTCCATGTGCAAAAGAATTAGCGTCAAAATTTTACGTACGGAATCCAATTTTCTCACATAGAAACTTGAAATTTGGCACGAGCATTGATTATGTCATAAATAGGAAAAGCTAATGGGTTCCAACTCGATTTTTCAATTCTATGTGCAAACGAATTAGCGTCAAAATTTTACGTACGGAATGTATTTTTCTCACTTTCCAGTGTCATAGAAACGTGAAATTTGGCACGAGCATTGATTATGTCATAAATAGGAAAAACTAATGGGTCCCAACTCGATTATTCAATTCTATGTGCAAAAGAATTAGCGTCCAAATTTTACGTACAGAATCCAATTTTCTCACATAGAAACTTAAAATTTGGCACGGGCATTGAATATGTCCTTAATAGGAAAAACTAACGGGTCCCAACTCGATTATTCAATTCTATGCGCAAAAGAATTAGCGTCAAAATTTTACGTACGGAATGTTTTTTTCTCACTTTCCAGTGTCATAGAAATGAGAAATTTGGCATGAGCATTAATTATGTCATAAATAGGAAAAGCTAATGGGTCCCAACTCGATTATTCAATTCTATGTGCAAAAGAATTAGCATCCAAATTTTATGTACGGAATCCAATTTTCTCACATAGAAACTTGAAATTTGGCACGAGCATTGATTATGTCATAAATAGGAAAAGCTAATGGGTCCCAACTCGATTATTCAATTCTATGCGCAAAAGAATTAGCGTCCAAATTTTACGTACAGAATCCAATTTTCTCACATAGAAACTTAAAATTTGGCACGGGCATTGAATATGTCCTAAATAGGAAAAACTAACGGGTCCCAACTCGATTTTTCAATTCTATGCGCAAAAGAATTAGCGTCAAAATTTTACGTACGGAATGTATTTTTCTCACTTTCCAGTGTCATAGAAACGTGAAATTTGGCACGAGCATTGATTATGTCATAAATAGGAAAAGCTAATGGGTCCCAACTCGATTATTCAATTCTATTTGCAAAAGAATTAGCGTCAAAATTTTACGTACAGAATCCAATTTTCTCACATAGAAACTTGAAATTTGGCACGGGCATTGATTATGTCATAAATAGGAAAAGCTAATGGGTCCCAACTCCGTTATTTAATTCTAGGGACAAAAGAATTAGCGTCCAAGTTTTATGTACGGAGTGTAATTTTCTCACATAAAAACTTAAAATTTGGCATGGGCATTGATTATGTCATAAATAGGAAAAACTAACGGGTCCCAACTCGATTATTCAATTCTATGCACAAAAGAATTAGCGTCAAAATTTTACGTACGGAATGTTTTTTTCTCACTTTCCAGTGTCATAGAAGCGTGAAATTTGGCACGAGCATTGATTATGTCATAAATAGGAAAAGCTAATGGGTCCCAACTCGATTATTCAATTCTATGTGCAAAAGAATTAGCATCCAAATTTTATGTACGGAATCCAATTTTCTCACATAGAAACTTGAAATTTGGCACGAGCATTGATTATGTCATAAATAGGAAAAGCTAATGGGTCCTAACTCGATTATTCAATTCCATGTGCAAAAGAATTAGCGTCAAAATTTTACGTACGGAATCCAATTTTCTCACATAGAAACTTGAAATTTGGCACGAGCATTGATTATGTCATAAATAGGAAAAGCTAATGGGTCCCAACTCCGTTATTTAATTCTAGGCACAAAAGAATTAGCGTCCAAGTTTTATGTACGGAGTGTAATTTTCTCACATGCAAACTTAAAATTTGGCATGGGCATTGATTATGTCATAAATAGGAAAAGCTAATGTGTCCCAACTCGATTATTCAATTCTATGTGCAAAGGAATTAGCGTCCAAATTTTACGTACAGAATCCAATTTTCTCACATAGAAACTTAAAATTTGGCACGGGCATTGAATATGTCCTAAATAGGAAAAACTAACGGGTCCCAACTCGATTTTTCAATTCTATGCGCAAAAGAATTAGCGTCAAAATTTTACGTACGTAATGTATTTTTCTCACTTTCCAGTGTCATAGAAACGTGAAATTTGGCACGAGCATTGATTATGTCATAAATAGGAAAAGCTAATGGGTCCCAACTTGATTATTCAATTCTATGTGCAAAAGAATTAGCGTCTAAATTTTAAGTACGGAATCCAATTTTCTCACATAGAAACTTGAAATTTGGCACGAGCATTGATTATGTCATAAATAGGAAAAGCTAATGGGTCCCAACTCGATTATTCAATTCTATTTGCAAAAGAATTTGCGTCTAAATTTTACGTACAGAATCCAATTTTCTCACATAGAAACTTGAAATTTGGCACGGGCATTGATTATGTCATAAATAGGAAAAGCTAATGGGTCCCAACTCCGTTATTTAATTCTATGCGCAAAAGAATTAGCGTCCAAATTTTACGTACGGTATGTAATTTTCTCACATAGAAACTTAAAATTTGGCACGGGCATTGATTATGTCATAAATAGGAAAAGCTAATGGGTCCTAACTCGATTATTCAATTCCATGTGCAAAAGAATTAGCGTCCAAATTTTACGTACGGAATCCAATTTTCTCACATAGAAACTTAAAATTTGGCACGGGCATTGATTATGTCCTAAATAGGAAAAACTAACGGGTCCCAACTCGATTTTTCAATTCTATGCGCAAAAGAATTAGCGTCAAAATTTTACGTACGGAATGTATTTTTCTCACTTTCCAGTGTCATAGAAGCGTGAAATTTGGCACGAGCATTGATTATGTCATAAATAGGAAAAGCTAATGGGTCCCAACTTGATTATTCAATTCTATGTGCAAAAGAATTAGCGTCCAAATTTTATGTACGGAATCCAATTTTCTCACATAGAAACTTGAAATTTGGCACGAGCATTGATTATGTCATAAATAGGAAAAGCTAATGGGTCCCAACTCGATTATTCAATTCTATTTGCAAAAGAATTAGCGTCTAAATTTTACGTACAGAATCCAATTTTCTCACATAGAAACTTGAAATTTGGCAAGGGCATTGATTATGTCATAAATAGGAAAAGCTAATGGGTCCCAACTCCGTTATTTAATTCTATGCGCAAAAGAATTAGCGTCCAAATTTTACGTACGGAATGTATTTTTCTCACTTTCCAGTGTCATAGAAGCGTGAAATTTGGCACGAGCATTGATTATGTCATAAATAATAAAAGCTAATGGGTCCCAACTTGTTTATTCAATTCTATGTGCAAAAGAATTAGCGTCCAAATTTTATGTACGGAATCCAATTTTCTCACATAGAAACTTGAAATTTGGCACGAGCATTGATTATGTCATAAATAGGAAAAGCTAATGGGTTCCAACTCGATTATTCAATTCTATGCGCAAAAGAATAAGCGTCCAAATTTTACGTACACAATCCAATTTTCTCACATAGAAACTTAAAATTTGGCACGGGCATTGAATATGTCCTAAATAGGAAAAACTAACGGGTCCCAACTCGATTTTTCAATTCTATGCGCAAAAGAATTAGCGTCAAAATTTTACGTACGTAATGTATTTTTTTCACTTTCCAGTGTCATAGAAACGTGAAATTTGGCACGAGCATTGATTATGTCATAACTAGGAAAAGCTAATGGGTCCCAACTTGATTATTCAATTGTATGTGCAAAAGAATTAGCGTCCAAATTTTATGTACGGAATCCAATTTTCTCACATAGAAACTTGAAATTTGGCACGAGCATTGATTATGTCATAAATAGGAAAAGCTAATGGGTCCCAACTCGATTATTCAATTCTATTTGCAAAAGAATTAGCGTCTAAATTTTACGTACAGAATCCAATTTTCTCACATAGAAACTTGAAATTTGGCACGGGCATTGATTATGTCATAAATAGGAAAAGCTAATGGGTCCTAACTCGATTATTCAATTCCATGTGCAAAAGAATTAGCGTCCAAATTTTATGTACGGAATCCAATTTTCTCACATAGAAACTTGAAATTTGGCACGGGCATTGATTATGTCCTAAATAGGAAAAACTAACGGGTCCCAACTCGATTTTTCAATTCTATGCGCAAAAGAATTAGCATCAAAATTTTACGTACGGAATGTATTTTTCTCACTTTCCAGTGTCATAGAAACGTGAAATTTGGCACGAGCATTAATTATGTCATAAATAGGAAAAGCTAATGGGTCCCAACTCGATTATTCAATTCTATTTGCAAAAGAATTAGCGTCTAAATTTTACGTACAGAATCCAATTTTCTCACATAGAAACTTGAAATTTGGCACGGGCATTGATTATGTCATAAATAGGAAAAGCTAATGGGTCCCAACTCCGTTATTTAATTCTATGCGCAAAAGAATTAGCGTCCAAATTTTACGTACGGTATGTAATTTTCTCACATAGAAACTTGAAATTTGGCACGGGCATTGAATATGTCCTAAATCGGAAAAACTAACGGGTCCCAACTCGATTATTCAATTCTATGCGCAAAAGAATTAGCGTCAAAATTTTACGTACGGAATGTATTTTTCTCACTTTCCAGTGTCATAGAAACGTGAAATTTGGCACGAGCATTGATTATGTCATAAATAGGAAAAGCTAATGGGTCCCAACTCGATTATTCAATTCTATGCGCAAAAGAATTAGCGTCCAAATTTTACGTACAGAATCCAATTTTCTCACATAGAAACTTAAAATTTGGCACGGGCATTGAATATGTCCTTAATAGGAAAAACTAATGGGTCCCAACTCGATTATTCAATTCTATGCGCAAAAGAATTAGCGTCAAAATTTTACGTACAGAATCCAATTTTCATACATAGAAACTTAAAATTTGGCACGGGCATTGAATATGTCCTTAATAGGAAAAACTAACGGGTCCCAACTCGATTATTCAATTCTATGCGCAAAAGAATTAGTGTCAAAATTTTACGTACGGAATGTTTTTTTCTCACTTTCCAGTGTCATAGAAATGTGAAATTTGGCATGAGCATTAATTATGTCATAAATAGGAAAAGCTAATGGGTCCCAACTCGATTATTCAATTCTATGTGCAAAAGAATTAGCGTCCAAATTTTATGTACGGAATCCAATTTTCTCACATAGAAACTTGAAATTTGGCACGAGCATTGATTATGTCTTAAATAGGAAAAGCTAATGGGTCCCAACTCGATTATTCAATTCTATGCGCAAAAGAATTAGCGTCCAAATTTTACGTACAGAATCCAATTTTCTCACATAGAAACTTAAAATTTGGCACGGGCATTGAATATGTCCTAAATAGGAAAAACTAACGGGTCCCAACTCGATTTTACAATTCTATGCGCAAAAGAATTAGCGTCAAAATTTTACGTACGGAATGTATTTTTCTCACTTTCCAGTGTCATAGAAACGTGAAATTTGGCACGAGCATTGATTATGTCATAAATAGGAAAAGCTAATGGGTCCCAACTCGATTATTCAATTCTATTTGCAAAAGAATTAGTGTCAAAATTTTACGTACAGAATCCAATTTTCTCACATAGAAACTTGAAATTTGGCACGGGCATTGATTATGTCATAAATAGGAAAAGCTAATGGGTCCCAACTCCGTTATTTAATTCTAGGCACAAAAGAATTAGCGTCCAAGTTTTATGTACGGAGTGTAATTTTCTCACATAAAAACTTAAAATTTGGCATGGGCATTGATTATGTCATAAATAGGAAAAACTAACGGGTCCCAACTCGATTATTCAATTCTATGCACAAAAGAATTAGCGTCAAAATTTTATGTACGGAATGTTTTTTTCTCACTTTCCAGTGTCATAGAAGCGTGAAATTTGGCACGAGCATTGATTATGTCATAAATAGGAAAAGCTAATGGGTCCCAACTCGATTATTCAATTCTATGTGCAAAAGAATTAGCATCCAAATTTTATGTACGGAATCCAATTTTCTCACATAGAAACTTGAAATTTGGCACGAGCATTGATTATGTCATAAATAGGAAAAGCTAATGGGTCCTAACTCGATTATTCAATTCCCTGTGCAAAAGAATTAGCGTCAAAATTTTACGTACGGAATCCAATTTTCTCACATAGAAACTTGAAATTTGGCACGAGCATTGATTATGTCATAAATAGGAAAAGCTAATGGGTTCCAACTCGATTTTTCAATTCTATGTGCAAACGAATTAGCGTCAAAATTTTACGTACGGAATGTATTTTTCTCACTTTCCAGTGTCATAGAAACGTGAAATTTGGCACGAGCATTGATTATGTCATAAATAGGAAAAACTAATGGGTCCCAACTCGATTATTCAATTCTATGTGCAAAAGAATTAGCGTCCAAATTTTACGTACAGAATCCAATTTTCTCACATAGAAACTTAAAATTTGGCACGGGCATTGAATATGTCCTTAATAGGAAAAACTAACGGGTCCCAACTCGATTATTCAATTCTATGCGCAAAAGAATTAGCGTCAAAATTTTACGTACGGAATGTTTTTTTCTCACTTTCCAGTGTCATAGAAATGAGAAATTTGGCATGAGCATTAATTATGTCATAAATAGGAAAAGCTAATGGGTCCCAACTCGATTATTCAATTCTATGTGCAAAAGAATTAGCGTCCAAATTTTATGTACGGAATCCAATTTTCTCACATAGAAACTTGAAATTTGGCACGAGCATTGATTATGTCATAAATAGGAAAAGCTAATGGGTCCCAACTCGATTATTCAATTCTATGCGCAAAAGAATTAGCGTCCAAATTTTACGTACAGAATCCAATTTTCTCACATAGAAACTTAAAATTTGGCACGGGCATTGAATATGTCCTAAATAGGAAAAACTAACGGGTCCCAACTCGATTTTTCAATTCTATGCGCAAAAGAATTAGCGTCAAAATTTTACGTACGGAATGTATTTTTCTCACTTTCCAGTGTCATAGAAACGTGAAATTTGGCACGAGCATTGATTATGTCATAAATAGGAAAAGCTAATGGGTCCCAACTCGATTATTCAATTCTATTTGCAAAAGAATTAGCGTCAAAATTTTACGTACAGAATCCAATTTTCTCACATAGAAACTTGAAATTTGGCACGGGCATTGATTATGTCATAAATAGGAAAAGCTAATGGGTCCCAACTCCGTTATTTAATTCTAGGCACAAAAGAATTAGCGTCCAAGTTTTATGTACGGAGTGTAATTTTCTCACATAAAAACTTAAAATTTGGCATGGGCATTGATTATGTCATACATAGGAAAAACTAACGGGTCCCAACTCGATTATTCAATTCTATGCACAAAAGAATTAGCGTCAAAATTTTACGTACGGAATGTTTTTTTCTCACTTTCCAGTGTCATAGAAGCGTGAAATTTGGCACGAGCATTGATTATGTCATAAATAGGAAAAGCTAATGGGTCCCAACTCGATTATTCAATTCTATGTGCAAAAGAATTAGCATCCAAATTTTATGTACGGAATCCAATTTTCTCACATAGAAACTTGAAATTTGGCACGAGCATTGATTATGTCATAAATAGGAAAAGCTAATGGGTCCTAACTCGATTATTCAATTCCATGTGCAAAAGAATTAGCGTCAAAATTTTACGTACGGAATCCAATTTTCTCACATAGAAACTTGAAATTTGGCACGAGCATTGATTATGTCATAAATAGGAAAAGCTAATGGGTCCCAACTCCGTTATTTAATTCTAGGCACAAAAGAATTAGCGTCCAAGTTTTATGTACGGAGTGTAATTTTCTCACATGCAAACTTAAAATTTGGCATGGGCATTGATTATGTCATAAATAGGAAAAGCTAATGTGTCCCAACTCGATTATTCAATTCTATGTGCAAAGGAATTAGCGTCCAAATTTTACGTACAGAATCCAATTTTCTCACATAGAAACTTAAAATTTGGCACGGGCATTGAATATGTCCTAAATAGGAAAAACTAACGGGTCCCAACTCGATTTTTCAATTCTATGCGCAAAAGAATTAGCGTCAAAATTTTACGTACGTAATGTATTTTTCTCACTTTCCAGTGTCATAGAAACGTGAAATTTGGCACGAGCATTGATTATGTCATAAATAGGAAAAGCTAATGGGTCCCAACTTGATTATTCAATTCTATGTGCAAAAGAATTAGCGTCCAAATTTTAAGTACGGAATCCAATTTTCTCACATAGAAACTTGAAATTTGGCACGAGCATTGATTATGTCATAAATAGGAAAAGCTAATGGGTCCCAACTCGATTATTCAATTCTATTTGCAAAAGAATTTGCGTCTAAATTTTACGTACAGAATCCAATTTTCTCACATAGAAACTTGAAATTTGGCACGGGCATTGATTATGTCATAAATAGGAAAAGCTAATGGGTCCCAACTCCGTTATTTAATTCTATGCGCAAAAGAATTAGCGTCCAAGTTTTACGTACGGTATGTAATTTTCTCACATAGAAACTTAAAATTTGGCACGGGCATTGATTATGTCATAAATAGGAAAAGCTAATGGGTCCTAACTCGATTATTCAATTCCATGTGCAAAAGAATTAGCGTCCAAATTTTACGTACGGAATCCAATTTTCTCACATAGAAACTTAAAATTTGGCACGGGCATTGATTATGTCCTAAATAGGAAAAACTAACGGGTCCCAACTCGATTTTTCAATTCTATGCGCAAAAGAATTAGCGTCAAAATTTTACGTACGGAATGTATTTTTCTCACTTTCCAGTGTCATAGAAGCGTGAAATTTGGCACGAGCATTGATTATGTCATAAATAGGAAAAGCTAATGGGTCCCAACTTGATTATTCAATTCTATGTGCAAAAGAATTAGCGTCCAAATTTTATGTACGGAATCCAATTTTCTCACATAGAAACTTGAAATTTGGCACGAGCATTGATTATGTCATAAATAGGAAAAGCTAATGGGTCCCAACTCGATTATTCAATTCTATGCGCAAAAGAATAAGCGTCCAAATTTTACGTACACAATCCAATTTTCTCACATAGAAACTTAAAATTTGGCACGGGCATTGAATATGTCCTAAATAGGAAAAACTAATGGGTCCCAACTCGATTTTTCAATTCTATGCGCAAAAGAATTAGCGTCAAAATTTTACGTACGTAATGTATTTTTCTCACTTTCCAGAGTCATAGAAACGTGAAATTTGGCACGAGCATTGATTATGTCATAACTAGGAAAAGCTAATGGGTCCCAACTTGATTATTCAATTCTATGTGCAAAAGAATTAGCGTCCAAATTTTATATACGGAATCCAATTTTCTCACATAGAAACTTGAAATTTGGCACGAGCATTGATTATGTCATAAATAGGAAAAGCTAATGGGTCCCAACTCGATTATTAAATTCTATTTGCAAAAGAATTAGCGTCTAAATTTTACGTACAGAATCCAATTTTCTCACATAGAAACTTGAAATTTGGCACGGGCATTGATTATGTCATAAATAGGAAAAGCTAATGGGTCCCAACTCCGTTATTTAATTCTATGCGCAAAAGAATTAGCGTCCAATTTTACGTACGGTATGTAATTTTCTCACATAGAAACTTAAAATTTGGCACGGGCATTGATTATGTCATAAATAGGAAAAGCTAATGGGTCCTAACTCGATTATTCAATTCCATGTGCAAAAGAATTAGCGTCCAAATTTTACGTACGGAATCCAATTTTCTCACATAGAAACTTGAAATTTGGCACGGGCATTGATTATGTCCTAAATAGGAAAAACTAACGGGTCCCAACTCGATTTTTCAATTCTATGCGCAAAAGAATTAGCATCAAAATTTTACGTACGGAATGTATTTTTCTCACTTTCCAGTGTCATAGAAACGTGAAATTTGGCACGAGCATTGATTATGTCATAAATAGGAAAAGCTAATGGGTCCCAACTCGATTATTCAATTCTATTTGCAAAAGAATTAGCGTCTAAATTTTACGTACAGAATCCAATTTTCTCACATAGAAACTTGAAATTTGGCACGGGCATTGATTATGTCATAAATAGGAAAAGCTAATGGGTCCCAACTCCGTTATTTAATTCTATGCGCAAAAGAATTAGCGTCCAAATTTTACGTACGGTATGTAATTTTCTCACATAGAAACTTGAAATTTGGCACGAGCATTGATTATGTCATAAATAGGAAAACCTAATGGATCCTAACTCAATTATTCAATTCTATGTGCAAAAGAATTAGCGTCCAAATTTTACGTACAGAATCCAATTTTCTCACATAGAAACTTAAAATTTGGCACGGGCATTGAATATGTCCTAAATAGGAAAAACTAACGGGTCCCAACTCGATTATTCAATTCTATACGCAAAACAATTAGCGTCAAAATTTTACGTACGGAATGTATTTTTCTCACTTTCCAGTGTCATAGAAACGTGAAATTTGGCACGAGCATTGATTATGTCATAAATAGGAAAAGCTAATGGGTCCCAACTCGATTATTCAATTCTATGCGCAAAAGAATTAGCGTCCAAATTTTACGTACAGAATCCAATTTTCTCACATAGAAACTTAAAATTTGGCACGGGCATTGAATATGTCCTAAATAGGAAAAACTAACGGGTCCCAACTCGATTATTCAATTCTATGCGCAAAAGAATTAGCGTCAAAATTTTACGTACGGAATGTTTTTTTCTCACTTTCCAGTGTCATAGAAATGAGAAATTTGGCATGAGCATTAATTATGTCATAAATAGGAAAAGCTAATGGGTCCCAACTCGATTATTCAATTCTATGTGCAAAAGAATTAGCGTCCAAATTTTATGTACGGAATCCAATTTTCTCACATAGAAACTTGAAATTTGGCACGAGCATTGATTATGTCATAAATAGGAAAAGCTAATGGGTCCCAACTCGATTATTCAATTCTATGCGCAAAAGAATTAGCGTCCAAATTTTACGTACAGAATCCAATTTTCTCACATAGAAACTTAAAATTTGGCACGGGCATTGAATATGTCCTAAATAGGAAAAACTAACGGGTCCCAACTCGATTTTTCAATTCTATGCGCAAAAGAATTAGCGTCAAAATTTTACGTACGGAATGTATTTTTCTCACTTTCCAGTGTCATAGAAACGTGAAATTTGGCACGAGCATTGATTATGTCATAAATAGGAAAAGCTAATGGGTCCCAACTCGATTATTCAATTCTATTTGCAAAAGAATTAGCGTCAAAATTTTACGTACAGAATCCAATTTTCTCACATAGAAACTTGAAATTTGGCACGGGCATTGATTATGTCATAAATAGGAAAAGCTAATGGGTCCCAACTCCGTTATTTAATTCTAGGCACAAAAGAATTAGCGTCCAAGTTTTATGTACGGAGTGTAATTTTCTCACATAAAAACTTAAAATTTGGCATGGGCATTGATTATGTCATAAATAGGAAAAACTAACGGGTCCCAACTCGATTATTCAATTCTATGCACAAAAGAATTAGCGTCAAAATTTTACGTACGGAATGTTTTTTTCTCACTTTCCAGTGTCATAGAAGCGTGAAATTTGGCACGAGCATTGATTATGTCATAAATAGGAAAAGCTAATGGGTCCCAACTCGATTATTCAATTCTATGTGCAAAAGAATTAGCATCCAAATTTTATGTACGGAATCCAATTTTCTCACATAGAAACTTGAAATTTGGCACGAGCATTGATTATGTCATAAATAGGAAAAGCTAATGGGTCCTAACTCGATTATTTAATTCCATGTGCAAAAGAATTAGCGTCAAAATTTTACGTACGGAATCCAATTTTCTCACATAGAAACTTGAAATTTGGCACGAGCATTGATTATGTCATAAATAGGAAAAGCTAATGGGTCCCAACTCCGTTATTTAATTCTAGGCACAAAAGAATTAGCGTCCAAGTTTTATGTACGGAGTGTAATTTTCTCACATGCAAACTTAAAATTTGGCATGGGCATTGATTATGTCATAAATAGGAAAAGCTAATGTGTCCCAACTCGATTATTCAATTCTATGTGCAAAGGAATTAGCGTCCAAATTTTACGTACAGAATCCAATTTTCTCACATAGAAACTTAAAATTTGGCACGGGCATTGAATATGTCCTAAATAGGAAAAACTAACGGGTCCCAACTCGATTTTTCAATTCTATGCGCAAAAGAATTAGCGTCAAAATTTTACGTACGTAATGTATTTTTCTCACTTTCCAGTGTCATAGAAACGTGAAATTTGGCACGAGCATTGATTATGTCATAAATAGGAAAAGCTAATGGGTCCCAACTTGATTATTCAATTCTATGTGCAAAAGAATTAGCGTCCAAATTTTAAGTACGGAATCCAATTTTCTCACATAGAAACTTGAAATTTGGCACGAGCATTGATTATGTCATAAATAGGAAAAGCTAATGGGTCCCAACTCGATTATTCAATTCTATTTGCAAAAGAATTTGCGTCTAAATTTTACGTACAGAATCCAATTTTCTCACATAGAAACTTGAAATTTGGCACGGGCATTGATTATGTCATAAATAGGAAAAGCTAATGGGTCCCAACTCCGTTATTTAATTCTATGCGCAAAAGAATTAGCGTCCAAATTTTACGTACGGTATGTAATTTTCTCACATAGAAACTTAAAATTTGGCACGGGCATTGATTATGTCATAAATAGGAAAAGCTAATGGGTCCTAACTCGATTATTCAATTCCATGTGCAAAAGAATTAGCGTCCAAATTTTACGTACGGAATCCAATTTTCTCACATAGAAACTTAAAATTTGGCACGGGCATTGATTATGTCCTAAATAGGAAAAACTAACGGGTCCCAACTCGATTTTTCAATTCTATGCGCAAAAGAATTAGCGTCAAAATTTTACGTACGGAATGTATTTTTCTCACTTTCCAGTGTCATAGAAGCGTGAAATTTGGCACGAGCATTGATTATGTCATAAATAGGAAAAGCTAATGGGTCCCAACTTGATTATTCAATTCTATGTGCAAAAGAATTAGCGTCCAAATTTTATGTACGGAATCCAATTTTCTCACATAGAAACTTGAAATTTGGCACGAGCATTGATTATGTCATAAATAGGAAAAGCTAATGGGTCCCAACTCGATTATTCAATTCTATGCGCAAAAGAATAAGCGTCCAAATTTTACGTACACAATCCAATTTTCTCACATAGAAACTTAAAATTTGGCACGGGCATTGAATATGTCCTAAATAGGAAAAACTAATGGGTCCCAACTCGATTTTTCAATTCTATGCGCAAAAGAATTAGCGTCAAAATTTTACGTACGTAATGTATTTTTCTCACTTTCCAGAGTCATAGAAACGTGAAATTTGGCACGAGCATTGATTATGTCATAACTAGGAAAAGCTAATGGGTCCCAACTTAATTATTCAATTCTATGTGCAAAAGAATTAGCGTCCAAATTTTATATACGGAATCCAATTTTCTCACATAGAAACTTGAAATTTGGCACGAGCATTGATTATGTCATAAATAGGAAAAGCTAATGGGTCCCAACTCGATTATTAAATTCTATTTGCAAAAGAATTAGCGTCTAAATTTTACGTACAGAATCCAATTTTCTCACATAGAAACTTGAAATTTGGCACGGGCATTGATTATGTCATAAATAGGAAAAGCTAATGGGTCCCAACTCCGTTATTTAATTCTATGCGCAAAAGAATTAGCGTCCAATTTTACGTACGGTATGTAATTTTCTCACATAGAAACTTAAAATTTGGCACGGGCATTGATTATGTCATAAATAGGAAAAGCTAATGGGTCCTAACTCGATTATTCAATTCCATGTGCAAAAGAATTAGCGTCCAAATTTTACGTACGGAATCCAATTTTCTCACATAGAAACTTGAAATTTGGCACGGGCATTGATTATGTCCTAAATAGGAAAAACTAACGGGTCCCAACTCGATTTTTCAATTCTATGCGCAAAAGAATTAGCATCAAAATTTTACGTACGGAATGTATTTTTCTCACTTTCCAGTGTCATAGAAACGTGAAATTTGGCACGAGCATTGATTATGTCATAAATAGGAAAAGCTAATGGGTCCCAACTCGATTATTCAATTCTATTTGCAAAAGAATTAGCGTCTAAATTTTACGTACAGAATCCAATTTTCTCACATAGAAACTTGAAATTTGGCACGGGCATTGATTATGTCATAAATAGGAAAAGCTAATGGGTCCCAACTCCGTTATTTAATTCTATGCGCAAAAGAATTAGCGTCCAAATTTTACGTACGGTATGTAATTTTCTCACATAGAAACTTGAAATTTGGCACGAGCATTGATTATGTCATAAATAGGAAAACCTAATGGATCCTAACTCAATTATTCAATTCTATGTGCAAAAGAATTAGCGTCCAAATTTTACGTACAGAATCCAATTTTCTCACATAGAAACTTAAAATTTGGCACGGGCATTGAATATGTCCTAAATAGGAAAAACTAACGGGTCCCAACTCGATTATTCAATTCTATACGCAAAACAATTAGCGTCAAAATTTTACGTACGGAATGTATTTTTCTCACTTTCCAGTGTCATAGAAACGTGAAATTTGGCACGAGCATTGATTATGTCATAAATAGGAAAAGCTAATGGGTCCCAACTCGATTATTCAATTCTATGCGCAAAAGAATTAGCGTCCAAATTTTACGTACAGAATCCAATTTTCTCACATAGAAACTTAAAATTTGGCACGGGCATTGAATATGTCCTAAATAGGAAAAACTAACGGGTTCCAACTCGATTTTTCAATTCTATGTGCAAACGAATTAGCGTCAAAATTTTATGTACGGAATGTATTTTTCTCACTTTCCAGTGTCATAGAAACGTGAAATTTGGCACGAGCATTGATTATGTCATAAATAGGAAAAACTAATGGGTCCCAACTCGATTATTCAATTCTATGTGCAAAAGAATTAGCGTCCAAATTTTATGTACAGAATCCAATTTTCTCACATAGAAACTTAAAATTTGGCACGGGCATTGAATATGTCCTTAATAGGAAAAACTAACGGGTCCCAACTCGATTATTCAATTCTATGCGCAAAAGAATTAGCGTCAAAATTTTACGTACGGAATGTTTTTTTCTCACTTTCCAGTGTCATAGAAATGTGAAATTTGGCATGAGCATTAATTATGTCATAAATAGGAAAAGCTAATGGGTCCCAACTCGATTATTCAATTCTATGTGCAAAAGAATTAGCGTCCAAATTTTATGTACGGAATCCAATTTTCTCACATAGAAACTTGAAATTTGGCACGAGCATTGATTATGTCATAAATAGGAAAAGCTAAGGGGGCCCAACTCGATTATTCAATTCTATGCACAAAAGAATTAGCGTCAAAATTTTACGTACGGAATGTTTTTTTCTCACTTTCCAGTGTCATAGAAGCGTGAAATTTGGCACGAGCATTGATTATGTCATAAATAGGAAAAGCTAATGGGTCCCAACTCGATTATTCAATTCTATGTGCAAAAGAATTAGCATCCAAATTTTATGTACGGAATCCAATTTTCTCACATAGAAACTTGAAATTTGGCACGAGCATTGATTATGTCATAAATAGGAAAAGCTAATGGGTCCTAACTCGATTATTCAATTCCATGTGCAAAAGAATTAGCGTCAAAATTTTACATACGGAATCCAATTTTCTCACATAGAAACTAGAAATTTGGCACGAGCATTGATTATGTCATAAATAGGAAAAGCTAATGGGTCCCAACTCCGTTATTTAATTCTAGGCACAAAAGAATTAGCGTCCAAGTTTTATGTACGGAGTGTAATTTTCTCACATGCAAACTTAAAATTTGGCATGGGCATTGATTATGTCATAAATAGGAAAAGCTAATGTGTCCCAACTCGATTATTCAATTCTATGTGCAAAAGAATTAGCGTCCAAATTTTACGTACAGAATCCAATTTTCTCACATAGAAACTTAAAATTTGGCACGGGCATTGAATATGTCCTAAATAGGAAAAACTAACGGGTCCCAACTCGATTATTCAATTCTATGCGCAAAAGAATTAGCGTCAAAATTTTACGTACGTAATGTATTTTTCTCACTTTCCAGTGTCATAGAAACGTGAAATTTGGCACGAGCATTGATTATGTCATAACTAGGAAAAGCTAATGGGTCCCAACTTGATTATTCAATTGTATGTGCAAAAGAATTAGCGTCCAAATTTTATGTACGGAATCCAATTTTCTCACATAGAAACTTGAAATTTGGCACGAGCATTGATTATGTCATAAATAGGAAAAGCTAATGGGTCCCAACTCGATTATTCAATTCTATTTGCAAAAGAATTAGCGTCTAAATTTTACGTACAGAATCCAATTTTCTCACATAGAAACTTGAAATTTGGCACGGGCATTGATTATGTCATAAATAGGAAAAGCTAATGGGTCCCAACTCCGTTATTTAATTCTATGCGCAAAAGAATTAGCGTCCAAATTTTACGTACGGTATGTAATTTTCTCACATAGAAACTTAAAATTTGGCACGGGCATTGATTATGTCATAAATAGGAAAAGCTAATGGGTCCTAACTCGATTATTCAATTCCATGTGCAAAAGAATTAGCGTCCAAATTTTATGTACGGAATCCAATTTTCTCACATAGAAACTTGAAATTTGGCACGGGCATTGATTATGTCCTAAATAGGAAAAACTAACGGGTCCCAACTCGATTTTTCAATTCTATGCGCAAAAGAATTAGCATCAAAATTTTACGTACGGAATGTATTTTTCTCACTTTCCAGTGTCATAGAAACGTGAAATTTGGCACGAGCATTAATTATGTCATAAATAGGAAAAGCTAATGGGTCCCAACTCGATTATTCAATTCTATTTGCAAAAGAATTAGCGTCTAAATTTTACGTACAGAATCCAATTTTCTCACATAGAAACTTGAAATTTGGCACGGGCATTGATTATGTCATAAATAGGAAAAGCTAATGGGTCCCAACTCCGTTATTTAATTCTATGCGCAAAAGAATTAGCGTCCAAATTTTACGTACGGTATGTAATTTTCTCACATAGAAACTTGAAATTTGGCACGGGCATTGAATATGTCCTAAATCGGAAAAACTAACGGGTCCCAACTCGATTATTCAATTCTATGCGCAAAAGAATTAGCGTCAAAATTTTACGTACGGAATGTATTTTTCTCACTTTCCAGTGTCATAGAAACGTGAAATTTGGCACGAGCATTGATTATGTCATAAATAGGAAAAGCTAATAGGTCCCAACTCGATTATTCAATTCTATGCGCAAAAGAATTAGCGTCCAAATTTTACGTACAGAATCCAATTTTCATACATAGAAACTTAAAATTTGGCACGGGCATTGAATATGTCCTTAATAGGAAAAACTAACGGGTCCCAACTCGATTATTCAATTCTATGCGCAAAAGAATTAGCGTCAAAATTTTACGTACAGAATGTTTTTTTCTCACTTTCCAGTGTCATAGAAATGTGAAATTTGGCATGAGCATTAATTATGTCATAAATAGGAAAAGCTAATGGGTCCCAACTCGATTATTCAATTCTATGTGCAAAAGAATTAGCGTCCAAATTTTATGTACGGAATCCAATTTTCTCACATAGAAACTTGAAATTTGGCACGAGCATTGATTATGTCTTAAATAGGAAAAGCTAATGGGTCCCAACTCGATTATTCAATTCTATGCGCAAAAGATTTAGCGTCCAAATTTTACGTACAGAATCCAATTTTCTCACATAGAAACTTAAAATTTGGCACGGGCATTGAATATGTCCTAAATAGGAAAAACTAACGGGTCCCAACTTGATTTTTCAATACTATGCGCAAAAGAATTAGCGTCAAAATTTTACGTACGGAATGTATTTTTCTCACTTTCCAGTGTCATAGAAACGTGAAATTTGGCACGAGCATTGATTATGTCATAAATAGGAAAAGCTCATGGGTCCCAACTCGATTATTCAATTCTATTTGCAAAAGAATTAGTGTCAAAATTTTACGTACAGAATCCAATTTTCTCACATAGAAACTTGAAATTTGGCACGGGCATTGATTATGTCATAAATAGGAAAAGCTAATGGGTCCCAACTCCGTTATTTAATTCTAGGCACAAAAGAATTAGCGTCCAAGTTTTATGTACGGAGTGTAATTTTCTCACATAAAAACTTAAAATTTGGCATGGGCATTGATTATGTCATAAATAGAAAAACTAACGGGTCCCAACTCGATTATTCAATTCTATGCACAAAAGAATTAGCGTCAAAATTTTATGTACGGAATGTTTTTTTCTCACTTTCCAGTGTCATAGAAGCGTGAAATTTGGCACGAGCATTGATTATGTCATAAATAGGAAAAGCTAATGGGTCCCAACTCGATTATTCAATTCTATGTGCAAAAGAATTAGCATCCAAATTTTATGTACGGAATCCAATTTTCTCACATAGAAACTTGAATTTTGGCACGAGCATTGATTATGTCATAAATAGGAAAAGCTAATGGGTCCTAACTCGATTATTCAATTCCATGTGCAAAAGAATTAGCGTCAAAATTTTACGTACGGAATCCAATTTTCTCACATAGAAACTTGAAATTTGGCACGAGCATTGATTATGTCATAAATAGGAAAAGCTAATGGGTTCCAACTCGATTTTTCAATTCTATGTGCAAACGAATTAGCGTCAAAATTTTACGTACGGAATGTATTTTTCTCACTTTCCAGTGTCATAGAAACGTGAAATTTGGCACGAGCATTGATTATGTCATAAATAGGAAAAACTAATGGGTCCCAACTCGATTATTCAATTCTATGTGCAAAAGAATTAGCGTCCAAATTTTACGTACAGAATCCAATTTTCTCACATAGAAACTTAAAATTTGGCACGGGCATTGAATATGTCCTTAATAGGAAAAACTAACGGGTCCCAACTCGATTATTCAATTCTATGCGCAAAAGAATTAGCGTCAAAATTTTACGTACGGAATGTTTTTTTCTCACTTTCCAGTGTCATAGAAATGAGAAATTTGGCATGAGCATTAATTATGTCATAAATAGGAAAAGCTAATGGGTCCCAACTCGATTATTCAATTCTATGTGCAAAAGAATTAGCGTCCAAATTTTATGTACGGAATCCAATTTTCTCACATAGAAACTTGAAATTTGGCACGAGCATTGATTATGTCATAAATAGGAAAAGCTAATGGGTCCCAACTCGATTATTCAATTCTATGCGCAAAAGAATTAGCGTCCAAATTTTACGTACAGAATCCAATTTTCTCACATAGAAACTTAAAATTTGGCACGGGCATTGAATATGTCCTAAATAGGAAAAACTAACGGGTCCCAACTCGATTTTTCAATTCTATGCGCAAAAGAATTAGCGTCAAAATTTTACGTACGGAATGTATTTTTCTCTCTTTCCAGTGTCATAGAAACGTGAAATTTGGCACGAGCATTGATTATGTCATAAATAGGAAAAGCTCATGGGTCCCAACTCGATTATTCAATTCTATTTGCAAAAGAATTAGTGTCAAAATTTTACGTACAGAATCCAATTTTCTCACATAGAAACTTGAAATTTGGCACGGGCATTGATTATGTCATAAATAGGAAAAGCTAATGGGTCCCAACTCCGTTATTTAATTCTAGGCACAAAAGAATTAGCGTCCAAGTTTTATGTACGGAGTGTAATTTTCTCACATAAAAACTTAAAATTTGGCATGGGCATTGATTATGTCATAAATAGGAAAAACTAACGGGTCCCAACTCGATTATTCAATTCTATGCACAAAAGAATTAGCGTCAAAATTTTATGTACGGAATGTTTTTTTCTCACTTTCCAGTGTCATAGAAGCGTGAAATTTGGCACGAGCATTGATTATGTCATAAATAGGAAAAGCTAATGGGTCCCAACTCGATTATTCAATTCTATGTGCAAAAGAATTAGCATCCAAATTTTATGTACGGAATCCAATTTTCTCACATAGAAACTTGAATTTTGGCACGAGCATTGATTATGTCATAAATAGGAAAAGCTAATGGGTCCTAACTCGATTATTCAATTCCATGTGCAAAAGAATTAGCGTCAAAATTTTACGTACGGAATCCAATTTTCTCACATAGAAACTTGAAATTTGGCACGAGCATTGATTATGTCATAAATAGGAAAAGCTAATGGGTTCCAACTCAATTTTTCAATTCTATGTGCAAACGAATTAGCGTCAAAATTTTACGTACGGAATGTATTTTTCTCACTTTCCAGTGTCATAGAAACGTGAAATTTGGCACGAGCATTGATTATGTCATAAATAGGAAAAACTAATGGGTCCCAACTCGATTATTCAATTCTATGTGCAAAAGAATTAGCGTCCAAATTTTACGTACAGAATCCAATTTTCTCACATAGAAACTTAAAATTTGGCACGGGCATTGAATATGTCCTTAATAGGAAAAACTAACGGGTCCCAACTCGATTATTCAATTCTATGCGCAAAAGAATTAGCGTCAAAATTTTACGTACGGAATGTTTTTTTCTCACTTTCCAGTGTCATAGAAATGAGAAATTTGGCATGAGCATTAATTATGTCATAAATAGGAAAAGCTAATGGGTCCCAACTCGATTATTCAATTCTATGTGCAAAAGAATTAGCGTACAAATTTTATGTACGGAATCCAATTTTCTCACATAGAAACTTGAAATTTGGCACGAGCATTGATTATGTCATAAATAGGAAAAGCTAATGGGTCCCAACTCGATTATTCAATTCTATGCGCAAAAGAATTAGCGTCCAAATTTTACGTACAGAATCCAATTTTCTCACATAGAAACTTAAAATTTGGCACGGGCATTGAATATGTCCTAAATAGGAAAAACTAACGGGTCCCAACTCGATTTTTCAATTCTATGCGCAAAAGAATTAGCGTCAAAATTTTACGTACGGAATGTATTTTTCTCTCTTTCCAGTGTCATAGAAACGTGAAATTTGGCACGAGCATTGATTATGTCATAAATAGGAAAAGCTAATGGGTCCCAACTCGATTATTCAATTCTATTTGCAAAAGAATTAGCGTCAAAATTTTACGTACAGAATCCAATTTTCTCACATAGAAACTTGAAATTTGGCACGGGCATTGATTATGTCATAAATAGGAAAAGCTAATGGGTCCCAACTCCGTTATTTAATTCTAGGCACAAAAGAATTAGCGTCCAAGTTTTATGTACGGAGTGTAATTTTCTCACATAAAAACTTAAAATTTGGCATGGGCATTGATTATGTCATAAATAGGAAAAACTAACGGGTCCCAACTCGATTATTCAATTCTATGCACAAAAGAATTAGCGTCAAAATTTTACGTACGGAATGTTTTTTTCTCACTTTCCAGTGTCATAGAAGCGTGAAATTTGGCACGAGCATTGATTATGTCATAAATAGGAAAAGCTAATGGGTCCCAACTCGATTATTCAATTCTATGTGCAAAAGAATTAGCATCCAAATTTTATGTACGGAATCCAATTTTCTCACATAGAAACTTGAAATTTGGCACGAGCATTGATTATGTCATAAATAGGAAAAGCTAATGGGTCCTAACTCGATTATTCAATTCCATGTGCAAAAGAATTAGCGTCAAAATTTTACGTACGGAATCCAATTTTCTCACATAGAAACTTGAAATTTGGCACGAGCATTGATTATGTCATAAATAGGAAAAGCTAATGGGTCCCAACTCCGTTATTTAATTCTAGGCACAAAAGAATTAGCGTCCAAGTTTTATGTACGGAGTGTAATTTTCTCACATGCAAACTTAAAATTTGGCATGGGCATTGATTATGTCATAAATAGGAAAAGCTAATGTGTCCCAACTCGATTATTCAATTCTATGTGCAAAGGAATTAGCGTCCAAATTTTACGTACAGAATCCAATTTTCTCACATAGAAACTTAAAATTTGGCACGGGCATTGAATATGTCCTAAATAGGAAAAACTAACGGGTCCCAACTCGATTTTTCAATTCTATGCGCAAAAGAATTAGCGTCAAAATTTTACGTACGTAATGTATTTTTCTCACTTTCCAGTGTCATAGAAACGTGAAATTTGGCACGAGCATTGATTATGTCATAAATAGGAAAAGCTAATGGGTCCCAACTTGATTATTCAATTCTATGTGCAAAAGAATTAGCGTCCAAATTTTATGTACGGAATCCAATTTTCTCACATAGAAACTTGAAATTTGGCACGAGCATTGATTATGTCATAAATAGGAAAAGCTAATGGGTCCCAACTCGATTATTCAATTCTATTTGCAAAAGAATTTGCGTCTAAATTTTACGTACAGAATCCAATTTTCTCACATAGAAACTTGAAATTTGGCACGGGCATTGATTATGTCATAAATAGGAAAAGCTAATGGGTCCCAACTCCGTTATTTAATTCTATGCGCAAAAGAATTAGCGTCCAAATTTTACGTACGGTATGTAATTTTCTCACATAGAAACTTAAAATTTGGCACGGGCATTGATTATGTCATAAATAGGAAAAACTAATGGGTCCTAACTCGATTATTCAATTCCATGTGCAAAAGAATTAGCGTCCAAATTTTACGTACGGAATCCAATTTTCTCACATAGAAACTTAAAATTTGGCACGGGCATTGATTATGTCCTAAATAGGAAAAACTAACGGGTCCCAACTCGATTTTTCAATTCTATGCGCAAAAGAATTAGCGTCAAAATTTTACGTACGGAATGTATTTTTCTCACTTTCCAGTGTCATAGAAGCGTGAAATTTGGCACGAGCATTGATTATGTCATAAATAGGAAAAGCTAATGGGTCCCAACTTGATTATTCAATTCTATGTGCAAAAGAATTAGCGTCCAAATTTTATGTACGGAATCCAATTTTCTCACATAGAAACTTGAAATTTGGCACGAGCATTGATTATGTCATAAATAGGAAAAGCTAATGGGTCCCAACTCGATTATTCAATTCTATGCGCAAAAGAATAAGCGTCCAAATTTTACATACACAATCCAATTTTCTCACATAGAAACTTAAAATTTGGCACGGGCATTGAATATGTCCTAAATAGGAAAAACTAATGGGTCCCAACTCGATTTTTCAATTCTATGCGCAAAAGAATTAGCGTCAAAATTTTACGTACGTAATGTATTTTTCTCACTTTCCAGAGTCATAGAAACGTGAAATTTGGCACGAGCATTGATTATGTCATAACTAGGAAAAGCTAATGGGTCCCAACTTGAATTTTCAATTCTATGTGCAAAAGAATTAGCGTCCAAATTTTATGTACGGAATCCAATTTTCTCACATAGAAACTTGAAATTTGGCACGAGCATTGATTATGTCATAAATAGGAAAAGCTAATGGGTCCCAACTCGATTATTAAATTCTATTTGCAAAAGAATTAGCGTCTAAATTTTACGTACAGAATCCAATTTTCTCACATAGAAACTTGAAATTTGGCACGGGCATTGATTATGTCATAAATAGGAAAAGCTAATGGGTCCCAACTCCGTTATTTAATTCTATGCGCAAAAGAATTAGCGTCCAATTTTACGTACGGTATGTAATTTTCTCACATAGAAACTTAAAATTTGGCACGGGCATTGATTATGTCATAAATAGGAAAAGCTAATGGGTCCTAACTCGATTATTCAATTCCATGTGCAAAAGAATTAGCGTCCAAATTTTACGTACGGAATCCAATTTTCTCACATAGAAACTTGAAATTTGGCACGGGCATTGATTATGTCCTAAATAGGAAAAACTAACGGGTCCCAACTCGATTTTTCAATTCTATGCGCAAAAGAATTAGCATCAAAATTTTACGTACGGAATGTATTTTTCTCACTTTCCAGTGTCATAGAAACGTGAAATTTGGCACGAGCATTGATTATGTCATAAATAGGAAAAGCTAATGGGTCCCAACTCGATTATTCAATTCTATTTGCAAAAGAATTAGCGTCTAAATTTTACGTACAGAATCCAATTTTCTCACATAGAAACTTGAAATTTGGCACGGGCATTGATTATGTCATAAATAGGAAAAGCTAATGGGTCCCAACTCCGTTATTTAATTCTATGCGCAAAAGAATTAGCGTCCAAATTTTACGTACGGTATGTAATTTTCTCACATAGAAACTTGAAATTTGGCACGAGCATTGATTATGTCATAAATAGGAAAACCTAATGGATCCTAACTCAATTATTCAATTCTATGTGCAAAAGAATTAGCGTCCAAATTTTACGTACAGAATCCAATTTTCTCACATAGAAACTTAAAATTTGGCACGGGCATTGAATATGTCCTAAATAGGAAAAACTAACGGGTCCCAACTCGATTATTCAATTCTATGCGCAAAACAATTAGCGTCAAAATTTTACGTACGGAATGTATTTTTCTCACTTTCCAGTGTCATAGAAACGTGAAATTTGGCACGAGCATTGATTATGTCATAAATAGGAAAAGCTAATGGGTCCCAACTCGATTATTCAATTCTATGCGCAAAAGAATTAGCGTCCAAATTTTACGTACAGAATCCAATTTTCTCACATAGAAACTTAAAATTTGGCACGGGCATTGAATATGTCCTAAATAGGAAAAACTAACGGGTTCCAACTCGATTTTTCAATTCTATGTGCAAACGAATTAGCGTCAAAATTTTACGTACGGAATGTATTTTTCTCACTTTCCAGTGTCATAGAAACGTGAAATTTGGCACGAGCATTGATTATGTCATAAATAGGAAAAACTAATGGGTCCCAACTCGATTATTCAATTCTATGT
This sequence comes from Eleutherodactylus coqui, assembly GCF_035609145.1. Lineage (NCBI taxonomy): Eukaryota > Metazoa > Chordata > Amphibia > Anura > Eleutherodactylidae > Eleutherodactylus > Eleutherodactylus coqui. The sequence goes on along the minus strand of NC_089844.1, from coordinate 27,568,607 downwards.
GCAAAAGAATTAGCGTCCAAATTTTACGTACAGAATCCAATTTTCTCACATAGAAACTTAAAATTTGGCACGGGCATTGAATATGTCCTTAATAGGAAAAACTAACGGGTCCCAACTCGATTATTCAATTCTATGCGCAAAAGAATTAGCGTCAAAATTTTACGTACGGAATGTTTTTTTCTCACTTTCCAGTGTCATAGAAATGTGAAATTTGGCATGAGCATTAATTATGTCATAAATAGGAAAAGCTAATGGGTCCCAACTCGATTATTCAATTCTATGTGCAAAAGAATTAGCGTCCAAATTTTATGTACGGAATCCAATTTTCTCACATAGAAACTTGAAATTTGGCACGAGCATTGATTATGTCATAAATAGGAAAAGCTAATGGGTCCCAACTCGATTATTCAATTCTATGCACAAAAGAATTAGCGTCAAAATTTTACGTACGGAATGTTTTTTTCTCACTTTCCAGTGTCATAGAAGCGTGAAATTTGGCACGAGCATTGATTATGTCATAAATAGGAAAAGCTAATGGGTCCCAACTCGATTATTCAATTCTATGTGCAAAAGAATTAGCATCCAAATTTTATGTACGGAATCCAATTTTCTCACATAGAAACTTGAAATTTGGCACGAGCATTGATTATGTCATAAATAGGAAAAGCTAATGGGTCCTAACTCGATTATTCAATTCCATGTGCAAAAGAATTAGCGTCAAAATTTTACGTACGGAATCCAATTTTCTCACATAGAAACTTGAAATTTGGCACGAGCATTGATTATGTCATAAATTGGAAAAGCTAATGGGTTCCAACTCGATTTTTCAATTCTATGTGCAAACGAATTAGCGTCAAAATTTTACGTACGGAATGTATTTTTCTCACTTTCCAGTGTCATAGAAACGTGAAATTTGGCACGAGCATTGATTATGTCATAAATAGGAAAAACTAATGGGTCCCAACTCGATTATTCAATTCTATGTGCAAAAGAATTAGCGTCCAAATTTTACGTACAGAATCCAATTTTCTCACATAGAAACTTAAAATTTGGCACGGGCATTGAATATGTCCTTAATAGGAAAAACTAACGGGTCCCAACTCGATTATTCAATTCTATGCGCAAAAGAATTAGCGTCAAAATTTTACGTACGGAATGTTTTTTTCTCACTTTCCAGTGTCATAGAAATGAGAAATTTGGCATGAGCATTAATTATGTCATAAATAGGAAAAGCTAATGGGTCCCAACTCGATTATTCAATTCTATGTGCAAAAGAATTAGCGTCCAAATTTTATGTACGGAATCCAATTTTCTCACATAGAAACTTGAAATTTGGCACGAGCATTGATTATGTCATAAATAGGAAAAGCTAATGGGTCCCAACTCGATTATTCAATTCTATGCGCAAAAGAATTAGCGTCCAAATTTTACGTACAGAATCCAATTTTCTCACATAGAAACTTAAAATTTGGCACGGGCATTGAATATGTCCTAAATAGGAAAAACTAACGGGTCCCAACTCGATTTTTCAATTCTATGCGCAAAAGAATTAGCGTCAAAATTTTACGTACGGAATGTATTTTTCTCACTTTCCAGTGTCATAGAAACGTGAAATTTGGCACGAGCATTGATTATGTCATAAATAGGAAAAGCTAATGGGTCCCAACTCGATTATTCAATTCTATTTGCAAAAGAATTAGCGTCAAAATTTTACGTACAGAATCCAATTTTCTCACATAGAAACTTGAAATTTGGCACGGGCATTGATTATGTCATAAATAGGAAAAGCTAATGGGTCCCAACTCCGTTATTTAATTCTAGGCACAAAAGAATTAGCGTCCAAGTTTTATGTACGGAGTGTAATTTTCTCACATAAAAACTTAAAATTTGGCATGGGCATTGATTATGTCATAAATAGGAAAAACTAACGGGTCCCAACTCGATTATTCAATTCTATGCACAAAAGAATTAGCGTCAAAATTTTACGTACGGAATGTTTTTTTCTCACTTTCCAGTGTCATAGAAGCGTGAAATTTGGCACGAGCATTGATTATGTCATAAATAGGAAAAGCTAATGGGTCCCAACTCGATTATTCAATTCTATGTGCAAAAGAATTAGCATCCAAATTTTATGTACGGAATCCAATTTTCTCACATAGAAACTTGAAATTTGGCACGAGCATTGATTATGTCATAAATAGGAAAAGCTAATGGGTCCTAACTCGATTATTCAATTCCATGTGCAAAAGAATTAGCGTCAAAATTTTACGTACGGAATCCAATTTTCTCACATAGAAACTTGAAATTTGGCACGAGCATTGATTATGTCATAAATAGGAAAAGCTAATGGGTCCCAACTCCGTTATTTAATTCTAGGCACAAAAGAATTAGCGTCCAAGTTTTATGTACGGAGTGTAATTTTCTCACATGCAAACTTAAAATTTGGCATGGGCATTGATTATGTCATAAATAGGAAAAGCTAATGTGTCCCAACTCGATTATTCAATTCTATGTGCAAAGGAATTAGCGTCCAAATTTTACGTACAGAATCCAATTTTCTCACATAGAAACTTAAAATTTGGCACGGGCATTGAATATGTCCTAAATAGGAAAAACTAACGGGTCCCAACTCGATTTTTCAATTCTATGCGCAAAAGAATTAGCGTCAAAATTTTACGTACGTAATGTATTTTTCTCACTTTCCAGTGTCATAGAAACGTGAAATTTGGCACGAGCATTGATTATGTCATAAATAGGAAAAGCTAATGGGTCCCAACTTGATTATTCAATTCTATGTGCAAAAGAATTAGCGTCCAAATTTTATGTACGGAATCCAATTTTCTCACATAGAAACTTGAAATTTGGCACGAGCATTGATTATGTCATAAATAGGAAAAGCTAATGGGTCCCAACTCGATTATTCAATTCTATTTGCAAAAGAATTTGCGTCTAAATTTTACGTACAGAATCCAATTTTCTCACATAGAAACTTGAAATTTGGCACGGGCATTGATTATGTCATAAATAGGAAAAGCTAATGGGTCCCAACTCCGTTATTCAATTCCATGTGCAAAAGAATTAGCGTCCAAATTTTACGTACGGAATCCAATTTTCTCACATAGAAACTTAAAATTTGGCACGGGCATTGATTATGTCCTAAATAGGAAAAACTAACGGGTCCCAACTCGATTTTTCAATTCTATGCGCAAAAGAATTAGCGTCAAAATTTTACGTACGGAATGTATTTTTCTCACTTTCCAGTGTCATAGAAGCGTGAAATTTGGCACGAGCATTGATTATGTCATAAATAGGAAAAGCTAATGGGTCCCAACTTGATTATTCAATTCTATGTGCAAAAGAATTAGCGTCCAAATTTTATGTACGGAATCCAATTTTCTCACATAGAAACTTGAAATTTGGCACGAGCATTGATTATGTCATAAATAGGAAAAGCTAATGGGTCCCAACTCGATTATTCAATTCTATGCGCAAAAGAATAAGCGTCCAAATTTTACGTACACAATCCAATTTTCTCACATAGAAACTTAAAATTTGGCACGGGCATTGAATATGTCCTAAATAGGAAAAACTAATGGGTCCCAACTCGATTTTTCAATTCTATGCGCAAAAGAATTAGCGTCAAAATTTTACGTACGTAATGTATTTTTCTCACTTTCCAGAGTCATAGAAACGTGAAATTTGGCACGAGCATTGATTATGTCATAACTAGGAAAAGCTAATGGGTCCCAACTTGATTATTCAATTCTATGTGCAAAAGAATTAGCGTCCAAATTTTATGTACGGAATCCAATTTTCTCACATAGAAACTTGAAATTTGGCACGAGCATTGATTATGTCATAAATAGGAAAAGCTAATGGGTCCCAACTCGATTATTAAATTCTATTTGCAAAAGAATTAGCGTCTAAATTTTACGTACAGAATCCAATTTTCTCACATAGAAACTTGAAATTTGGCACGGGCATTGATTATGTCATAAATAGGAAAAGCTAATGGGTCCCAACTCCGTTATTTAATTCTATGCGCAAAAGAATTAGCGTCCAATTTTACGTACGGTATGTAATTTTCTCACATAGAAACTTAAAATTTGGCACGGGCATTGATTATGTCATAAATAGGAAAAGCTAATGGGTCCTAACTCGATTATTCAATTCCATGTGCAAAAGAATTAGCGTCCAAATTTTACGTACGGTATCCAATTTTCTCACATAGAAACTTGAAATTTGGCACGGGCATTGATTATGTCCTAAATAGGAAAAACTAACGGGTGCCAACTCGATTTTTCAATTCTATGCGCAAAAGAATTAGCATCAAAATTTTACGTACGGAATGTATTTTTCTCACTTTCCAGTGTCATAGAAACGTGAAATTTGGCACGAGCATTGATTATGTCATAAATAGGAAAAGCTAATGGGTCCCAACTCGATTATTCAATTCTATTTGCAAAAGAATTAGCGTCTAAATTTTACGTACAGAATCCAATTTTCTCACATAGAAACTTGAAATTTGGCACGGGCATTGATTATGTCATAAATAGGAAAAGCTAATGGGTCCCAACTCCGTTATTTAATTCTATGCGCAAAAGAATTAGCGTCCAAATTTTACGTACGGTATGTAATTTTCTCACATAGAAACTTGAAATTTGGCACGAGCATTGATTATGTCATAAATAGGAAAACCTAATGGATCCTAACTCAATTATTCAATTCTATGTGCAAAAGAATTAGCGTCCAAATTTTACGTACAGAATCCAATTTTCTCACATAGAAACTTAAAATTTGGCACGGGCATTGAATATGTCCTAAATAGGAAAAACTAACGGGTCCCAACTCGATTATTCAATTCTATGCGCAAAACAATTAGCGTCAAAATTTTACGTACGGAATGTATTTTTCTCACTTTCCAGTGTCATAGAAACGTGAAATTTGGCACGAGCATTGATTATGTCATAAATAGGAAAAGCTAATGGGTCCCAACTCGATTATTCAATTCTATGCGCAAAAGAATTAGCGTCCAAATTTTACGTACAGAATCCAATTTTCTCACATAGAAACTTAAAATTTGGCACGGGCATTGAATATGTCCTAAATAGGAAAAACTAACGGGTTCCAACTCGATTTTTCAATTCTATGTGCAAACGAATTAGCGTCAAAATTTTACGTACGGAATGTATTTTTCTCACTTTCCAGTGTCATAGAAACGTGAAATTTGGCACGAGCATTGATTATGTCATAAATAGGAAAAACTAATGGGTCCCAACTCGATTATTCAATTCTATGTGCAAAAGAATTAGCGTCCAAATTTTACGTACAGAATCCAATTTTCTCACATAGAAACTTAAAATTTGGCACGGGCATTGAATATGTCCTTAATAGGAAAAACTAACGGGTCCCAACTCGATTATTCAATTCTATGCGCAAAAGAATTAGCGTCAAAATTTTACGTACGGAATGTTTTTTTCTCACTTTCCAGTGTCATAGAAATGTGAAATTTGGCATGAGCATTAATTATGTCATAAATAGGAAAAGCTAATGGGTCCCAACTCGATTATTCAATTCTATGTGCAAAAGAATTAGCGTCCAAATTTTATGTACGGAATCCAATTTTCTCACATAGAAACTTGAAATTTGGCACGAGCATTGATTATGTCATAAATAGGAAAAGCTAATGGGTCCCAACTCGATTATTCAATTCTATGCACAAAAGAATTAGCGTCAAAATTTTACGTACGGAATGTTTTTTTCTCACTTTCCAGTGTCATAGAAGCGTGAAATTTGGCACGAGCATTGATTATGTCATAAATAGGAAAAGCTAATGGGTCCCAACTCGATTATTCAATTCTATGTGCAAAAGAATTAGCATCCAAATTTTATGTACGGAATCCAATTTTCTCACATAGAAACTTGAAATTTGGCACGAGCATTGATTATGTCATAAATAGGAAAAGCTAATGGGTCCTAACTCGATTATTCAATTCCATGTGCAAAAGAATTAGCGTCAAAATTTTACATACGGAATCCAATTTTCTCACATAGAAACTTGAAATTTGGCACGAGCATTGATTATGTCATACATAGGAAAAGCTAATGGGTCCCAACTCCGTTATTTAATTCTAGGCACAAAAGAATTAGCGTCCAAGTTTTATGTACGGAGTGTAATTTTCTCACATAGAAACTTAAAATTTGGCATGGGCATTGATTATGTCATAAATAGGAAAAGCTAATGTGTCCCAACTCGATTATTCAATTCTATGTGCAAAAGAATTAGCGTCCAAATTTTACGTACAGAATCCAATTTTCTCACATAGAAACTTAAAATTTGGCACGGGCATTGAATATGTCCTAAATAGGAAAAACTAACGGGTCCCAACTCGATTATTCAATTCTATGCGCAAAAGAATTAGCGTCAAAATTTTACGTACGGAATGTATTTTTCTCACTTTCCAGTGTCATAGAAATGTGAAATTTGGCATGAGCATTAATTATGTCATAAATAGGAAAAGCTAATGGGTCCCAACTCGATTATTCAATTCTATGTGCAAAAGAATTAGCGTCCAAATTTTACGTACAGAATCCAATTTACTCACATAGAAACTTAAAATTTGGCACGGGCATTGAATATGTCCTAAATAGAAAAAACTAACGGGTCCCAACTCAATTATTCAATTCTATGCGCAAAAGAATTAGCGTCAAAATTTTACGTACGGAATGTATTTTTCTCACTTTCCAGTGTCATAGAAGCGTGAAATTTGGCACGAGCATTGATTATGTCATAAATAGGAAAAGCTAATGGGTCCCAACTCGATTATTCAATTCTATGTGCAAAAGAATTAGCGTCCAAATTTTACGTACAGAATCCAATTTTCTCACATAGAAACTTAAAATTTGGCACGGGCATTGAATATGTCCTAAATAGGAAAAACTAACGGGTCCCAACTCGATTATTCAATTCTATGCGCAAAACAATTAGCGTCAAAATTTTACGTACGGAATGTATTTTTCTCACTTTCCAGTGTCATAGAAACGTGAAATTTGGCACGAGCATTGATTATGTCATAAATAGGAAAAGCTAATGGGTCCCAACTCGATTATTCAATTCTATGCGCAAAAGAATTAGCGTCCAAATTTTACGTACAGAATCCAATTTTCTCACATAGAAACTTAAAATTTGGCACGGGCATTGAATATGTCCTAAATAGGAAAAACTAACGGGTTCCAACTCGATTTTTCAATTCTATGTGCAAACGAATTAGCGTCAAAATTTTACGTACGGAATGTATTTTTCTCACTTTCCAGTGTCATAGAAATGTGAAATTTGGCATGAGCATTAATTATGTCATAAATAGGAAAAGCTAATGGGTCCCAACTCGATTATTCAATTCTATGTGCAAAAGAATTAGCGTCCAAATTTTCTGTACGGAATCCAATTTTCTCACATAGAAACTTGAAATTTGGCACGAGCATTGATTATGTCATAAATAGGAAAAGCTAATGGGTCCCAACTCGATTATTCAATTCTATGCACAAAAGAATTAGCGTCAAAATTTTACGTACGGAATGTTTTTTTCTCACTTTCCAGTGTCATAGAAGCGTGAAATTTGGCACGAGCATTGATTATGTCATAAATAGGAAAAGCTAATGGGTCCCAACTCGATTATTCAATTCTATGTGCAAAAGAATTAGCATCCAAATTTTATGTACGGAATCCAATTTTCTCACATAGAAACTTGAAATTTGGCACGAGCATTGATTATGTCATAAATAGGAAAAGCTAATGGGTCCTAACTCGATTATTCAATTCCATGTGCAAAAGAATTAGCGTCAAAATTTTACATACGGAATCCAATTTTCTCACATAGAAACTTGAAATTTGGCACAAGCATTGATTATGTCATAAATAGGAAAAGCTAATGGGTCCCAACTCCGTTATTTAATTCTAGGCACAAAAGAATTAGCGTCCAAGTTTTATGTACGGAGTGTAATTTTCTCACATAGAAACTTAAAATTTGGCATGGGCATTGATTATGTCATAAATAGGAAAAGCTAATGTGTCCCAACTCGATTATTCAATTCTATGTGCAAAAGAATTAGCGTCCAAATTTTACGTACAGAATCCAATTTTCTCACATAGAAACTTAAAATTTGGCACGGGCATTGAATATGTCCTAAATAGGAAAAACTAACGGGTCCCAACTCGATTATTCAATTCTATGCGCAAAAGAATTAGCGTCAAAATTTTACGTACGGAATGTATTTTTCTCACTTTCCAGTGTCATAGAAATGTGAAATTTGGCATGAGCATTAATTATGTCATAAATAGGAAAAGCTAATGGGTCCCAACTCGATTATTCAATTCTATGTGCAAAAGAATTAGCGTCCAAATTTTACGTACAGAATCCAATTTACTCACATAGAAACTTAAAATTTGGCACGGGCATTGAATATGTCCTAAATAGAAAAAACTAACGGGTCCCAACTCAATTATTCAATTCTATGCGCAAAAGAATTAGCGTCAAAATTTTACGTACGGAATGTATTTTTCTCACTTTCCAGTGTCATAGAAGCGTGAAATTTGGCACGAGCATTGATTATGTCATAAATAGGAAAAGCTAATGGGTCCCAACTCGATTATTCAATTCTATGTGCAAAAGAATTAGCGTCCAAATTTTATGTACGGAATCCAATTTTCTCACATAGAAACTTGAAATTTGGCACGAGCATTGATTATGTCATAAATAGGAAAAGCTAATGGGTCCCCACTCGATTATTCAATTCTATGTGCAAAAGAATTAGCGTCCAAATTTTATGTACGGAATCCAATTTTCTCACATAGAAACTTGAAATTTGGCACGAGCATTGATTATGTCATAAATAGGAAAAGCTAATGGGTCCCAACTCGATTATTCAATTCTATGCGCAAAAGAATAAGCGTCCAAATTTTACGTACACAATCCAATTTTCTCACATAGAAACTTAAAATTTGGCACGGGCATTGAATATGTCCTAAATAGGAAAAACTATCGGGTCCCAACTCGATTTTTCAATTCTATGCGCAAAAGAATTAGCGTCAAAATTTTACGTACGGAATGTATTTTTCTCACTTTCCAGTGTCATAGAAACGTGAAATTTGGCACGAGCATTGATTATGTCATAAATAGGAAAAGCTAATGGGTCCCAACTAGAGATGAGCGAACACCAAAATGTTCGGGTGCTCGTTATTCGGAACGAACTTCCCGCGATGCTCGAGGGTTCGTTTCGAACAACGAACCCCATTGAAGTCAATGGGCGACCAGAGCATTTTTGTATTTCGCCGATGCTCGCTAAGGTTTTCATGTGTGAAAATCTGGGCAATTCAACAAAGTGATGGGAACGACACAGCAACGGATAGGGCAGGCGAGGGGCTACATGTTGGGCTGCATCTCAAGTTCACAGGTCCCACTATTAACCCACAATACCGGCAAGAGTGGGCCCCCCCCCTCTCAACAACTTTTACTTCTGAAAAGCCCTCATTAGCATGGCATACCTTTGCTAAGCACCACACTACCTCCAACAAAGCACAATCACTGCCTGCATGACACTCCACTGACACTTCTCCTGGGTTACATGCTGCCCAACCGCCCCCCTCCCCCCCACAGCGCACACCAAAGTGTCCCTGGGCAGCCTTCAGCTGCCCTCATGCCACACCACGCTCATGTCTATTTAGAATTGCGTCTGCCATGACGAGGGACCGCAGGCACACACTGCAGAGGTTGGCACGGCTAGGCAGCGACCCTCTTTAAAAGGGGCGGGGCGATAGCCCACAATGCTGTACAGAAGCAATGAGAAATAGAATCCTGTGCCACCGCCATCAGGAGCTGCACACGTGGGCATAGCAATGGGGAACCTATGTGCCACACACTATTCATTCTGTCAAGGTGTCTGCATGCCCCAGTCAGACCGGGCTTTTTAATTCATAGACACAGGCAGGTACAACTCCCTATTGTGAAGTCCCTGTCGACCCACAGCATGGGTGGCTCCCTGGAACCCACCGGCGGTACACAGAAATATCCCATTGCATTGCCCAACACAGCTGAGGTAGTAATGTCGTGCTTAATGCAGGTGGGCTTCGGCCCACACTGCATGCCCCAGTCTGACTGGGGTTCTTTATAAGTGTACAGATGTAGTAAAAACTCCGTGTGCACCTACAGCATGGGTGGGTGCCAGGAAGCCACCGGCGGTACATAGAAATATCCCATTGCATTGCCCAACACAGCTGAGGTAGTAATGTTGTGCTTAACCCTTTCCAATCCAATTTGTATATGGTTTTCCTAGGGGGCTTACTCTTTTTCTGCCGTTATACAACGGCGCTATATGCTGGCTAAAGCCAGTACTGCATGAGCTGACACGTAGGATAGGCTCCGACAGCAGAGAGGCTGGCAATATACAGTAAGAGAACCCCGACGGACGTCTACCAACAACGGAGCTGTACAGCCTTAAACCCTAATGTCTTCACAGGTCACACAGTGGACTGGAAAGGGTTGATGCAGGTGGGTTTCGGCCCACACTGCATGCCCCAGTCAGACTGGGTTTCTTTATAAGTGGAAACAGATGCATTTATAATTCCCTGTGGACCCACAGCATGGGTGGGTGCCAGGAAGCCACCGGCGGTACATAGAAATATCCCATTGCATTGCCCAACACAGCTGAGGTAGTAATGTCGTGCGTAATACAGGTGGGCTTCGGCCCACACTGCATGCCCCAGTCAGACTGGGGTTCTTTAGAAGTGTACAGATGTATTAAAAACTCCGTGTGCACCTACAGCATGGGTGGCTCCCTGGAACCCACCGGCGGTACATAAAAATATCCCATTGCATTGCCCAACACAGCTGAGGTAGTAATGTCGTGCTTAATGCAGGTGGGCTTCGGCCCACACTGCATGCCCCAGTCAGACTGGGGTTCTTTACAAGTGGACACATGTAGGTTAAACTCCCTGTGGACCCACTGCCTGGGTGGGTGCCAGGAAGCCACCGGCGGTACATAGAAATATCCCATTGCATTGCCCAACACAGTTGAGGTAGTAATGTCGTGCGTAATACAGGTGGGCTTCGGCCCACACTGCATGCCCCAGTCAGACTGGGGTTCTTTAGAAGTGTACAGATGTATTAAAAACTCCGTGTGCACCTACAGCATGGGTGGCTCCCTGGAACCCACCGGCGGTACATAAAAATATCCCATTGCATTGCCCAACACAGCTGAGGTAGTAATGTCGTGCTTAATGCAGGTGGGCTTCGGCCCACACTGCATGCCCCAGTCAGACTGGGGTTCTTTACAAGTGGACACATGTAGGTTAAACTCCCTGTGGACCCACTGCCTGGGTGGGTGCCAGGAAGCCACCGGCGGTACATAGAAATATCCCATTGCATTGCCCAACACAGCTGAGGTACTAATGTCGTGCGTAATACAGGTGGGCTTCGGCCCACACTGCATGCCCCAGTCAGACTGGGGTTCTTTAGAAGTGGACACATGCAGTTACAACTCCCTGTGGACCCACAGCATGGGTGGCTCCCTGGAACCCACCGGCGGTACATAAAAATATCCCATTGCATTGCCCAACACAGCTGAGGTAACGTCAGCTGTAATGCAGGTGGGCTAAAAATTAATTTGATTACACTGTAGGCGAGGGCCCACAAAAATTGCTGTATCAACAGTACTAATGTACATCCCAAAAATTGGCCATGGCCAGCCAAGAGGGCAGGTGAAACCCATTAATCGCTTTGGTTAATGTGGCTTAAGTGGTAACTAGGCCTGGAGGCAGCCCAGTGTAACGAAAAATTGGTTCTAGTTAAAGTTCCAATGCTTTTAAGCGCATTGAAACTTATAAAAATTGTTCAGAAAAATTATTTGAGTGAGCCTTGTGGCCCTAAGAAAAATTGCCCGTTCAGCGTGATTACGTGAGGTTTCAGGAGGAGGAGCAGGAGGAGGAGGAGGAGGAATATTAGACACAGATTGATGAAGCAGAAATGTCCCCGTTTTGGATGGTGAGAGAGAACGTAGCTTCCATCCGCAGGTGCAGCCTACGTATTGCTTACGTATCGCTGCTGTCCGCTGGTGGAGAACAGAAGTCTGGGGAAATCCAGCCTTTGTTCATCTTGATGAGTGTTAGCCTGTCGGCACTGTCGGTTGACAAGCGGCTACGCTTATCTGTGATGATTCCCCCAGCCACACTAAACACCCTCTCCGACAAGACGCTAGCCGCAGGACAAGCAAGCACCTCCAGGGCATACAGCGCTAGTTCAGGCCACGTGTCCAGCTTCGACACCCAGTAGTTGTAGGGGGCAGAGGCGTCACCAAGGATGGTCGTGCGATCCGCTACGTACTCCCTCACCATCCTTTTACAGTGCTCCCGCCGACTCAGCCGTGACTGGGGAGCGGTGACACAGTCTTGGTGGGGAGCCATAAAGCTGGCCAGGCCCTTAAAGACTGTTGCACTGCCTGGGATGTACATGCTGCTCGATCTACGCACATCCCCTGCTACCTTGCCCTCGGTACTGCGCCTTCTGCCACTAGTGCTGTCGGCTGGGAATTTTACCATCAGCTTGTCCGCAAGGGTCCTGTGGTATAGCAACACTCTCGAACCCCTTTCCTCTTTGGGAATCAGAGTGGGCAGGTTCTCCTTATACCGTGGATCGAGCAGTGTGTACACCCAGTAATCCGTCGTGGCCAGAATGCGTGCAACGCGAGGGTCACGAGAAAGGCATCCTAACATGAAGTCAGCCATGTGTGCCAGGGTACCTGTACGCAACACATGGCTGTCTTCACTAGGAAGATCACTTTCAGGATCCTCCTCCTCCTCCTCCTCAGGCCATACACGCTGAAAGGATGACAGGCAATCAGCCGGTGTACCGTCAGCAGCGGCCCAAGCTGTCTCTTCCCCCTCCTCCTCATCCTCCTCATGCTCCTCCTCCTCCTCCTGTACGCGCTGAGAAATAGACAGGAGGGTGCCCTGACTATCCAGCGGCATACTGTCTTCCCCCGCCCCCGTTTCCGAGCGCAAAGCAGCTGCCTTTATGGTTTGCAGGGAATTTCTCAAGATGCATAGCAGAGGAATGGTGACGCTAATGATTGTAGCATCGCCGCTCACCACCTGGGTAGACTCCTCAAAATTACCAAGGACATGGCAGATGTCTGCCAACCAGGCCCACTCTTCTGAAAGGAATTGAGGAGGCTGACTCCCACTGCGCCGCCCATGTTGGAGTTGGTATTCGACTATAGCTCTACGCTGTTCATAGAGCCTGGCCAACATGTGGAGCGTAGAGTTCCACCGTGTGGGCACGTCGCACAGCAGTCGGTGCACTGGCAGCTTAAAGTGATGTTGCAGGGTGCGCAGGGTGCGCAGGGTGGCAGCGTCCGTGTGGGACTTGCTAAAATGTGCACAGAGCCGGCGCGCCTTTACGAGCAGGTCTGACAAGCGTGGGTAGCTTTTCAGAAAGCGCTGAACCACCAAATTAAAGACGTGGGCCAGGCATGGCACGTGCGTGAGGCTGCCGAGCTGCAGAGCCGCCACCAGGTTACGGCCGTTGTCACACACGACCATGCCCGGTTGGAGGCTCAGCGGCGCAAGCCAGCGGTCGGTCTGCTGTGTCAGACCCTGCAGCAGTTCGTGGGCCGTGTGCCTCTTATCGCCTAAGCTGAGTAGTTTCAGCACGGCCTGCTGACGCTTGCCCACCGCTGTGCTGCCACACCGCGCGACACCGACTGCTGGCGACATGCTGCTGCTAACACATCTTGATTGCGAGACAGAGGAGGAGGAGGAGGAGGGTGCTTTAGTGGAGGAAGCATACACCTCCGCAGATACCACCACCGAGCTGGGGCCCGCAATTCTGGGGGTGGGTAGGACGTGAGCGGTCCCAGGCTCTGACTCTGTCCCAGCCTCCACTAAATTCACCCAATGTGCCATCAGGGAGATGTAGTGGCCCTGCCCGCCTGTGCTTGTCCACGTGTCCGTAGTTAAGTGGACCGTGGCAGTAACCGCGTTGGTGAGGGCGCGTACAATGTTGCGGGAGACGTGGTCGTGCAGGGCTGGGACGGCACATCGGGAAAAGTAGTGGCGACTGGGAACTGAGTAGCGCGGGGCCGCCGCCTCCATGATACTTTTGAAGGACTCCGTTTCCACAACCCTATACGGCAGCATCTCAAGGCTGATGAATTTTGCTATGCGGACGGTTAACGTTTGAGCGTGCGGGTGCGTGGCGGCGTACTTGCGCTTGCGCTCCAACAGTTGCGCAAGCGACGGCTGGACGGTGCGCTGAACTACACTGCTGGATGGGGCCGAGGACAGCGGAGGTGAGGGTGTGGGTGCAGGCCAGGAGACGGTAGTGCCTGTGTCCTGAGAGGGGGGTTGCATCTCAGTGGCAGGTTGGGGCACAGGGGGAGAGGCAGGGGTGCAAACCGGAGGCGCTGAACGGCCTTCGTCCCACCTTGCGGGGTGCTTGGCCATCATATGTCTGCGCATGGTGGTGGTGGTGAGGCTGTTGGTGTTGGCTCCCCGGCTGAGCTTTGCGCGACAAAGGTTGCACACCACTGTTCGTCGGTCGTCAGGCGTCTCTGTGAAAAACTGCCAGACCTTAGAGCACCTCGGCCTCTGCAGGGTGGCATGGCGCGAGGGGGCGCTTTGGGAAACACTTGGTGGATTATTCGGTCTGGCCCTGCCTCTACCCCTGGCCACCGCACTGCCTCTTGCAACCTGCCCTGCTGATGCCCTTGACTCCCCCTCTGAAGACCTGTCCTCCTGAGTAAGCGTTGCACACCAGGTGGGGTCAGTCACCTCATCGTCCTGCTGCTCTTCCTCCGAATCCTCTGTGCGCTGCTCCCTCGGACTTACTGCCCTTACTACTACCTCACTGCAAGACAACTGTGTCTGATCGTCATCGTCCTCCTCACCCACAGAAAGTTGTTGAGACAGTTGGCGGAAGTCCCCAGCCTCTTCCCCCGGACCCCGGGAACTTTCGAATGGTTGGGCATCAGTGACGATAAACTCCTCTGGTGGGAGAGGAACCGCTGCTGCCCAATCTAAGCAGGGGCCCGAGAACAGTTCCTGGGAGTGTTCCCGCTCCTGAGCAGGTGTTATTGTAGTGGAGTGAGGAGGCTGGGAGGAAGGAGGAGCAGCAGACAGAGGATTCGGATTGGCAGCAGTGGACGGCGCAGAACTGCGGGTAGACGATAGGTTGCTCGAAGCACTTTCTGCCATCCAGGACAGGACCTGCTCACACTGCTCATTTTCTAATAACCGTCTCCCGCGTGGACCCATTAATTGGGCGATGAATGTGGGGACACCAGAAACGTGCCTCTCTCCTAATCGCGCAGCAGTCGGCTGCGACACACCTGGATCAGGAGCTTGGCCTGTGCCCACACCCTGACTTGGCCCTCCGCGTCCTCGGCCGCGTCCACGTCCTCTAGGCCTACCCCTACCCCTCAGCATGCTGTATTACCAGTGATTTGATTTCACAGGCAGCTAATAAATTGGCGCAAGACTGCAGGCCAAATATAATTTTTTCCCTTTTTTGAAAACGAAAGGCCCCACTGCCTCTAGTGAATGAATAATCTAAGTTTAATAACTGTGCTGTTTTCCTGCTAATGTGTCACAGAACGTGAGGGTAGCAGAGTTATTAACTGTGGCAGAGCAGGTATTTTTTTTCCCAATTAAGGAAAGCAAATGGCGAAGCCAGGAGTAAAACGTAGCTGGGTGCGTATGATTTTTACAGGTTGCAGACGCAGCCGACACGTGTCCACCGGCGTTAGGACGGACAGAGGCAGGACAAATAGAATTATTTTCCGTTTTTTTGCACCAAAAGGCAGCACTGCGTATATTCTATGAACATGAGAAGTTTAATAACTGTGCTGTTTTCCTGCTAATGTGTCACAGAACGTGAGGGTAGCAGAGTTATTAACTGTGGCAGAGCAGGTATTTTTTTTTCCAATTAAGGAAAGCAAATGGCGAAGCCAGGAGTAAAACGTAGCTGGGTGCGTATGATTTTTACAGGTTGCACACGCAGCCGACACGTGTCCACCGGCGTTAGGACGGACAGAGGCAGGACAAATAGAATTATTTTCCGTTTTTTTGCACCAAAAGGCAGCACTGCGTATATTCTATGAACATGAGAAGTTTAATAACTGTGCTGTTTTCCTGCTAATGTGTCACAGAACGTGAGGGTAGCAGAGTTATTAACTGTGGCAGAGCAGGTATTTTTTTTCCCAATTAAGGAAAGCAAATGGCGAAGCCAGGAGTAAAACGTAGCTGGGTGCGTATGATTTTTACAGGTTGCACACGCAGCCGACACGTGTCCACCGGCGTTAGGACGGACAGAGGCAGGACAAATAGAATTATTTTCACTTGTTTTACAAGCAAAAGGCAGCACTGCATATATTCTATGAATAATAACTGTGTTGTGGCCCTGCCTATACAATTCTTTCCCTGCAGTATCAATGGAGGGTGGAATGCTCTGCAGAGGCGATTTTGAGAAGCAAAAAAAAATGCAGCACAGCTAACAGCAGCCTGGACAGTACTGCACACGGATAAATATGGCCCTAGAAAGGACCGTTGAGGTTCTTGAAGGCTACACTCACTCCTAACACTCTCCCTGCCTATGCAGCACTTCTGTCCCTAATGCCAGGTGCAACGCTCTGCAGAGCCGATTTTGAGGAAAAAAAAAAGGCACTGCTAACAGCAGCCAACACACAGCTATCAGTGGCCCTAATAAGGACCTTTGGGGGGTCTTGAAGCCTACACTAACTACCAATTCTTTCCCTACAGCAGCTCCGGTACAAACAGCACTGTCCCTCAGCTAACTCACCAGGCATCTGAGCCGAACCGCGGGAGGGGCCGACTTTTATGTTCGGGTGACACCTGATCTTCCCAGCCACTCACAGCAGGGGGGTGGTATAGGGCTTGAACGTCACAGGGGGAAGTTGTAATGCCTTCCCTGTCTTTCAATTGGCCAAAAAAAGCGCGCTAACGTCTCAGGGAAGGAAGTGAAAGTAACCAGAACACCGCATGGTGTTCGTTACGAATAACGAACATCCCGAACACCCTAATATTCGCACGAATATCAAGCTCGGAAGAACACGTTCGCTCATCTCTAGTCCCAACTCGATTATTCAATTCTATTTGCAAAAGAATTAGCGTCTAAATTTTACGTACAGAATCCAATTTTCTCACATAGAAACTTGAAATTTGGCACGGGCATTGATTATGTCATAAATAGGAAAAGCTAATGGGTCCTAACTCGATTATTCAATTCCATGTGCAAAAGAATTAGCGTCCAAATTTTACGTACGGAATCCAATTTTCTCACATAGAAACTTGAAATTTGGCACGAGCATTGATTATGTCATAAATAGGAAAAGCTAATGGGTCCCAACTCCGTTATTTAATTCTAGGCACAAAAGAAGTAGCGTCCAAGTTTTATGTACGGAGTGTAATTTTCTCACATGGAAACTTAAAATTTGGCACGGGCATTGAATATGTACTAAATAGGAAAAACTAACGGGTCCCAACTCGATTATTCAATTCTATGCGCAAAAGAATTAGCGTCAAAATTTTACGTACGGAATGTATTTTTCTCACTTTCCAGTGTCATAGAAACGTGAAATTTGGCATGAGCATTAATTATGTCATAAATAGGAAAAGCTAATGGGTCCCAACTCAATTATTCAATTCTATGTGCAAAAGAATTAGCGTCCAAATTTTACGTACAGAATCCAATTTTCTCACATAGAAACTTAAAATTTGGCACGGGCATTGAATATGTCCTAAATAGGAAAAACTAATGGGTCCCAACTCGATTATTCAATTCTATGCGCAAAAGAATTAGCGTCAAAATTTTACGTACGGAATGTATTTTTCTCACTTTCCAGTGTCATAGAAACGTGAAATTTGGCATGAGCATTAATTATGTCATAAATAGGAAAAGCTAATGGGTCCCAACTCAATTATTCAATTCTATGTGCAAAAGAATTAGCGTCCAAATTTTACGTACAGAATCCAATTTTCTCACATAGAAACTTAAAATTTGGCACGGGCATTGAATATGTCCTAAATAGGAAAAACTAATGGGTCCCAACTCGATTATTCAATTCTATGCGCAAAAGAATTAGCGTCAAAATTTTACGGACAGAATGTATTTTTCTCACTTTCCAGTGTCATAGAAGCGTGAAATTTGGCACGAGCATTGATTATGTCATAAATAGGAAAAGCTAATGGGTCCCAACTCGATTATTCAATTCTATGTGCAAAAGAATTAGCGTCCAAATTTTACGTACAGAATCCAATTTTCTCACATAGAAACTTAAAATTTGGCACGGGCATTGAATATGTCCTAAATAGGAAAAACTAACGGGTCCCAACTCGATTATTCAATTCTATGCGCAAAATAATTAGCGTCAAAATTTTACGTACGGAATGTATTTTTCTCACTTTCCAGTGTCATAGAAGCGTGAAATTTGGCACGAGCATTGATTATGTCATAAATAGGAAAAGCTAATGGGTCCCAACACGATTATTCAATTCTATGTGCAAAATTATTAGCGTCCAAATTTTACGTACAGAATCCAATTTTCTCACATAGAAACTTAAAATTTGGCACGGGCATTGAATATGTCCTAAATAGGAAAAACTAACGGGTCCCAACTCGATTATTCAATTCTATGCGCAAAAGAATTAGCGTCAAAATTTTACGTACGGAATGTATTTTTCTCACTTTCCAGTGTCATAGAAACGTGAAATTTGGCATGAGCATTAATTATGTCATAAATAGGAAAAGCTAATGGGTCCCAACTCGATTATTCAATTCTATGTGCAAAAGAATTAGCGTCCAAGTTTTACGTACAGAATCCAATTTTCTCACATAGAAACTTAAAATTTGGCACGGGCATTGAATATGTCCTAAATAGGAAAAACGAATGGGTCCCAACTCGATTATTCAATTCTATGCGCAAAAGAATTAGCGTCAAAATTTTACGTACGGAATGTATTTTTCTCACTTTCCAGTGTCATAGAAGCGTGAAATTTGGCACGAGCATTGATTATGTCATAAATAGGAAAAGCTAATGGGTCCCAACTCGATTATTCAATTCTATGTGCAAAAGAATTAGCGTCCAAATTTTACGTACAGAATCCAATTTTCTCACATAGAAACTTAAAATTTGGCACGGGCATTGAATATGTCCTAAATAGGAAAAACGAATGGGTCCCAACTCGATTATTCAATTCTATGCGCAAAAGAATTAGCGTCAAAATTTTACGTACGGAATGTATTTTTCTCACTTTCCAGTGTCATAGAAGCGTGAAATTTGGCACGAGCATTGATTATGTCATAAATAGGAAAAGCTAATGGGTCCCAACTCGATTATTCAATTCTATGTGCAAAAGAATTAGCGTCCAAATTTTACGTACAGAATCCAATTTTCTCACATAGAAACTTAAAATTTGGCACGGGCATTGAATATGTCCTAAATAGGAAAAACTAACGGGTCCCAACTCGATTAGTTAATTCTATGCGCAAAAGAATTAGCGTCAAAATTTTACGTACGGAATGTATTTTTCTAACTTTCCAGTGTCATAGAAGCGTGAAATTTGGCACGAGCATTGATTATGTCATAAATAGGAAAAGCTAATGGGTCCCAACTCGATTATTCAATTCTATGTGCAAAAGAATTAGCGTACAAATTTTACGTACAGAATCCAATTTTCTCACATAGAAACTTAAAATTTGGCACGGGCATTGAATATGTCCTAAATAGGAAAAACTAATGGGTCCCAACTCGATTATTCAATTCTATGCGCAAAAGAATTAGCGTCCAAATTTTATGTACGGAATGTATTTTTCTCACTTTCCAGTGTCATAGAAGCGTGAAATTTGGCACGAGCATTGATTATGTCATAAATAGGAAAAGCTAATGGGTCCCAACTCGATTATTCAATTCTATGCGCAAAAGAATAAGCGTCCAAATTTTACGTACACAATCCAATTTTCTCACATAGAAACTTAAAATTTGGCACGGGCATTGATTATGTCATAAATAGGAAAAACTAACGGGTCCCAACTCGATTTTTCAATTCTATGCGCAAAAGAATTAGCGTCAAAATTTTACGTACGGAATGTATTTTTCTCACTTTCCAGTGTCATAGAAACGTGAAATTTGGCACGAGCATTGATTATGTCATAAATAGGAAAAGCTAATGGTTCCCAACTCGATTATTCAATTCTATTTGCAAAAGAATTAGCGTCTAAATTTTACGTACAGAATCCAATTTTCTCACATAGAAACTTGAAATTTGGCACGGGCATTGATTATGTCATAAATAGGAAAAGCTAATGGGTCCCAACTCCGTTATTTAATTCTAGGCACAAAAGAATTAGCGTCCAAGTTTTATGTACGGAGTGTAATTTTCTCACATGGAAACTTAAAATTTGGCAAGGGCATTGAATATGTCCTAAATAGGAAAAACTAACGGGTCCCAACTTGATTATTCAATTCTATGCGCAAAAGAATGAGCGTCAAAATTTTACGTACGGAATGTATTTTTCTCACTTTCCAGTGTCATAGAAACGTGAAATTTGGCATGAGCATTAATTATGTCATAAATAGGAAAAGCTAATGGGTCCCAACTCAATTATTCAATTCTATGTGCAAAAGAATTAGCGTCCAAATTTTACGTACAGAATCCAATTTTCTCACATAGAAACTTAAAATTTGGCACGGGCATTGAATATGTCCTAAATAGGAAAAACTAATGGGTCCCAACTCGATTATTCAATTCTATGCGCAAAATAATTAGCGTCAAAATTTTACGTACGGAATGTATTTTTCTCACTTTCCAGTGTCATAGAAGCGTGAAATTTGGCACGAGCATTGATTATGTCATAAATAGGAAAAGCTAATGGGTCCCAACTCGATTATTCAATTCTATGTGCAAAAGAATTAGCGTCCAAATTTTACGTACAGAATCCAATTTTCTCACATAGAAACTTAAAATTTGGTACGGGCATTGAATATGTCCTAAATAGGAAAAACTAACGGGTCCCAACTCGATTATTCAATTCTATGCGCAAAATAATTAGCGTCAAAATTTTACGTACGGAATGTATTTTTCTCACTTTCCAGTGTCATAGAAGCGTGAAATTTGGCACGAGCATTGATTATGTCATAAATAGGAAAAGCTAATGGGTCCCAACACGATTATTCAATTCTATGTGCAAAAGAATTAGCGTCCAAATTTTACGTACAGAATCCAATTTTCTCACATAGAAACTTAAAATTTGGCACGGGCATTGAATATGTCCTAAATAGGAAAAACTAACGGGTCCCAACTCGATTATTCAATTCTATGCGCAAAAGAATTAGCGTCAAAATTTTACGTACGGAATGTATTTTTCTCACTTTCCAGTGTCATAGAAACGTGAAATTTGGCACGAGCATTGATTATGTCATAAATAGGAAAAGCTAATGGGTCCCAACTTGATTATTCAATTCTATGTGCAAAAGAATTAGCGTCCAAAATTTATGTACGGAATCCAATTTTCTCACATAGAAACTTGAAATTTGGCACGAGCATTGATTATGTCATAAATAGGAAAAGCTAATGGGTCCCAACTCGATTATTCAATTCTATGCGCAAAAGAATAAGCGTCCAAATTTTACGTACACAATCCAATTTTCTCACATAGAAACTTAAAATTTGGCACGGGCATTGATTATGTCATAAATAGGAAAAACTAACGGGTCCCAACTCGATTTTTCAATTCTATGCGCAAAAGAATTAGCGTCAAAATTTTACGTACGGAATGTATTTTTCTCACTTTCCAGTGTCATAGAAACGTGAAATTTGGCACGAGCATTGATTATGTCATAAATAGGAAAAGCTAATGGGTCCCAACTCGATTATTCAATTCTATTTGCAAAAGAATTAGCGTCTAAATTTTACGTACAGATTCCAATTTTCTCACATAGAAACTTGAAATTTGGCACGGGCATTGATTATGTCATAAATAGGAAAAACTAATGGGTCCCAACTCCGTTATTTAATTCTATGCGCAAAAGAATTAGCGTCCAAATTTTATGTACGGTATGTAATTTTCTCACATAGAACCTTAAAATTTGGCACGGGCATTGATTATGTCATAAATAGGAAAAGCTAATGGGTCCTAACTCGATTATTCAATTCCATGTGCAAAAGAATTAGCGTCCAAATTTTACGTACGGAATCCAATTTTCTCACATAGAAACTTGAAATTTGGCACGAGCATTGATTATGTCATAAATAGGAAAAGCTAATGGGTCCCAACTCCGTTATTTAATTCTAGGCACAAAAGAATTAGCGTCCAAGTTTTATGTACGGAGTGTAATTTTCTCACATGGAAACTTAAAATTTGGCAAGGGCATTGAATGTGTCCTAAATAGGAAAAACTAACGGGTCCCAACTCGATTATTCAATTCTATGCGCAAAAGAATGAGCGTCAAAATTTTACGTACGGAATGTATTTTTCTCACTTTCCAGTGTCATAGAAACGTGAAATTTGGCATGAGCATTAATTATGTCATAAATAGGAAAAGCTAATGGGTCCCAACTCAATTATTCAATTCTATGTGCAAAAGAATTAGCGTACAAATTTTACGTACAGAATCCAATTTTCTCACATAGAAACTTAAAATTAGGTACGGGCATTGAATATGTCCTAAATAGGAAAAACTAACGGGTCCCAACTCGATTATTCAATTCTATGCGCAAAAGAATTAGCGTCAAAATTTTCGGTACGGAATGTATTTTTCTCACTTTCCAGTGTCATAGAAGCGTGAAATTTGGCACGAGCATTGATTATGTCATAAATAGGAAAAGCTAATGGGTCCCAACTCAATTATTCAATTCTATGTGCAAAAGAATTAGCATCCAAATTTTACGTACAGAATCCAATTTTCTCACATAGAAACTTAAAATTTGGCACGGGCATTGAATATGTCCTAAGTAGGAAAAAGTAATGGGTCCCAACTCGATTATTCAATTCTATGCGTAAAAGAATTAGCGTCAAAATTTTACGTACGGAATGTATTTTTCTCACTTTCCAGTGTCATAGAAACGTGAAATTTGGCACGAGCATTGATTATGTCATAAATAGGAAAAGCTAATGGGTCCCAACTTGATTATTCAATTCTATGTGCAAAAGAATAAGCGTCCAAATTTTATGTACGGAATCCAATTTTCTCACATAGAAACTTGAAATTTGGCACGAGCATTGATTATGTCATAAATAGGAAAAGCTAATGGGTCCCAACTCGATTATTCAATTCTATGCGCAAAAGAATAAGCGTCCAAATTTTACGTACACAATCCAATTTTCTCACATAGAAACTTAAAATTTGGCACGGGCATTGAATATGTCCTAAATAGGAAAAACTAACGGGTCCCAACTCGATTTTTCAATTCTATGCGCAAAAGAATTAGCGTCAAAATTTTACGTACGGAATGTATTTTTCTCACTTTCCAGTGTCATAGAAACGTGAAATTTGGCATGAGCATTAATTATGTCATAAATAGGAAAAGCTAATGGGTCCCAACTCAATTATTCAATTCTATGTGCAAAAGAATTAGCGTCCAAATTTTACGTACAGAATCCAATTTTCTCACATAGAAACTTAAAATTTGGCACGGGCATTGAATATGTCCTAAATAGGAAAAACTAATGGGTCCCAACTCGATTATTCAATTCTATGCGCAAAAGAATTAGCGTCAAAATTTTACGTACGGAATGTATTTTTCTCACTTTCCAGTGTCATAGAAACGTGAAATTTGGCACGAGCATTGATTATGTCATAAATAGGAAAAGCTAATGGGTCCCAGCTTGATTATTCAATTCTATGTGCAAAAGAATTAGCGTCCAAATTTTATGTACGGAATCCAATTTTCTCACATAGAAACTTGAAATTTGGCACGAGCATTGATTATGTCATAAATAGGAAAAGCTAATGGGTCCCAACTCGATTATTCAATTCTATGCGCAAAAGAATAAGCGTCCAAATTTTACGTACACAATCCAATTTTCTCACATAGAAACTTAAAATTTGGCACGGGCATTGAATATGTCCTAAATAGGAAAAACTATCGGGTCCCAACTCGATTTTTCAATTCTATGCGCAAAAGAATTAGCGTCAAAATTTTACGTACGGAATGTATTTTTCTCACTTTCCAGTGTCATAGAAACGTGAAATTTGGCACGAGCATTGATTATGTCATAAATAGGAAAAGCTAATGGGTCCCAACTAGAGATGAGCGAACACCAAAATGTTCGGGTGCTCGTTATTCGGAACGAACTTCCCGCGATGCTCGAGGGTTCGTTTCGAACAACGAACCCCATTGAAGTCAATGGGCGACCAGAGCATTTTTGTATTTCGCCGATGCTCGCTAAGGTTTTCATGTGTGAAAATCTGGGCAATTCAACAAAGTGATGGGAACGACACAGCAACGGATAGGGCAGGCGAGGGGCTACATGTTGGGCTGCATCTCAAGTTCACAGGTCCCACTATTAACCCACAATACCGGCAAGAGTGGGCCCCCCCCCTCTCAACAACTTTTACTTCTGAAAAGCCCTCATTAGCATGGCATACCTTTGCTAAGCACCACACTACCTCCAACAAAGCACAATCACTGCCTGCATGACACTCCACTGACACTTCTCCTGGGTTACATGCTGCCCAACCGCCCCCCTCCCCCCCACAGCGCACACCAAAGTGTCCCTGGGCAGCCTTCAGCTGCCCTCATGCCACACCACGCTCATGTCTATTTAGAATTGCGTCTGCCATGACGAGGGACCGCAGGCACACACTGCAGAGGTTGGCACGGCTAGGCAGCGACCCTCTTTAAAAGGGGCGGGGCGATAGCCCACAATGCTGTACAGAAGCAATGAGAAATAGAATCCTGTGCCACCGCCATCAGGAGCTGCACACGTGGGCATAGCAATGGGGAACCTATGTGCCACACACTATTCATTCTGTCAAGGTGTCTGCATGCCCCAGTCAGACCGGGCTTTTTAATTCATAGACACAGGCAGGTACAACTCCCTATTGTGAAGTCCCTGTCGACCCACAGCATGGGTGGCTCCCTGGAACCCACCGGCGGTACACAGAAATATCCCATTGCATTGCCCAACACAGCTGAGGTAGTAATGTCGTGCTTAATGCAGGTGGGCTTCGGCCCACACTGCATGCCCCAGTCTGACTGGGGTTCTTTATAAGTGTACAGATGTAGTAAAAACTCCGTGTGCACCTACAGCATGGGTGGGTGCCAGGAAGCCACCGGCGGTACATAGAAATATCCCATTGCATTGCCCAACACAGCTGAGGTAGTAATGTTGTGCTTAACCCTTTCCAATCCAATTTGTATATGGTTTTCCTAGGGGGCTTACTCTTTTTCTGCCGTTATACAACGGCGCTATATGCTGGCTAAAGCCAGTACTGCATGAGCTGACACGTAGGATAGGCTCCGACAGCAGAGAGGCTGGCAATATACAGTAAGAGAACCCCGACGGACGTCTACCAACAACGGAGCTGTACAGCCTTAAACCCTAATGTCTTCACAGGTCACACAGTGGACTGGAAAGGGTTAATGCAGGTGGGTTTCGGCCCACACTGCATGCCCCAGTCAGACTGGGTTTCTTTATAAGTGGAAACAGATGCATTTATAATTCCCTGTGGACCCACAGCATGGGTGGGTGCCAGGAAGCCACCGGCGGTACATAGAAATATCCCATTGCATTGCCCAACACAGCTGAGGTAGTAATGTCGTGCGTAATACAGGTGGGCTTCGGCCCACACTGCATGCCCCAGTCAGACTGGGGTTCTTTAGAAGTGTACAGATGTATTAAAAACTCCGTGTGCACCTACAGCATGGGTGGCTCCCTGGAACCCACCGGCGGTACATAAAAATATCCCATTGCATTGCCCAACACAGCTGAGGTAGTAATGTCGTGCTTAATGCAGGTGGGCTTCGGCCCACACTGCATGCCCCAGTCAGACTGGGGTTCTTTACAAGTGGACACATGTAGGTTAAACTCCCTGTGGACCCACTGCCTGGGTGGGTGCCAGGAAGCCACCGGCGGTACATAGAAATATCCCATTGCATTGCCCAACACAGCTGAGGTAGTAATGTCGTGCGTAATACAGGTGGGCTTCGGCCCACACTGCATGCCCCAGTCAGACTGGGGTTCTTTAGAAGTGTACAGATGTATTAAAAACTCCGTGTGCACCTACAGCATGGGTGGCTCCCTGGAACCCACCGGCGGTACATAAAAATATCCCATTGCATTGCCCAACACAGCTGAGGTAGTAATGTCGTGCTTAATGCAGGTGGGCTTCGGCCCACACTGCATGCCCCAGTCAGACTGGGGTTCTTTACAAGTGGACACATGTAGGTTAAACTCCCTGTGGACCCACTGCCTGGGTGGGTGCCAGGAAGCCACCGGCGGTACATAGAAATATCCCATTGCATTGCCCAACACAGCTGAGGTACTAATGTCGTGCGTAATACAGGTGGGCTTCGGCCCACACTGCATGCCCCAGTCAGACTGGGGTTCTTTAGAAGTGGACACATGCAGTTACAACTCCCTGTGGACCCACAGCATGGGTGGCTCCCTGGAACCCACCGGCGGTACATAAAAATATCCCATTGCATTGCCCAACACAGCTGAGGTAACGTCAGCTGTAATGCAGGTGGGCTAAAAATTAATTTGATTACACTGTAGGCGAGGGCCCACAAAAATTGCTGTATCAACAGTACTAATGTACATCCCAAAAATTGGCCATGGCCAGCCAAGAGGGCAGGTGAAACCCATTAATCGCTTTGGTTAATGTGGCTTAAGTGGTAACTAGGCCTGGAGGCAGCCCAGTGTAACGAAAAATTGGTTCTAGTTAAAGTTCCAATGCTTTTAAGCGCATTGAAACTTATAAAAATTGTTCAGAAAAATTATTTGAGTGAGCCTTGTGGCCCCAAGAAAAATTGCCCGTTCAGCGTGATTACGTGAGGTTTCAGGAGGAGGAGCAGGAGGAGGAGGAGGAGGAATATTAGACACAGATTGATGAAGCAGAAATGTCCCCGTTTTGGATGGTGAGAGAGAACGTAGCTTCCATCCGCAGGTGCAGCCTACGTATTGCTTACGTATCGCTGCTGTCCGCTGGTGGAGAACAGAAGTCTGGGGAAATCCAGCCTTTGTTCATCTTGATGAGTGTTAGCCTGTCGGCACTGTCGGTTGACAAGCGGCTACGCTTATCTGTGATGATTCCCCCAGCCGCACTAAACACCCTCTCCGACAAGACACTAGCCGCAGGACAAGCAAGCACCTCCAGGGCATACAGCGCTAGTTCAGGCCACGTGTCCAGCTTCGACACCCAGTAGTTGTAGGGGGCAGAGGCGTCACCAAGGATGGTCGTGCGATCCGCTACGTACTCCCTCACCATCCTTTTACAGTGCTCCCGCCGACTCAGCCGTGACTGGGGAGCGGTGACACAGTCTTGGTGGGGAGCCATAAAGCTGGCCAGGCCCTTAAAGACTGTTGCACTGCCTGGGATGTACATGCTGCTCGATCTACGCACATCCCCTGCTATCTTGCCCTCGGTACTGCGCCTTCTGCCACTAGCGCTGTCGGCTGGGAATTTTACCATCAGCTTGTCCGCAAGGGTCCTGTGGTATAGCAACACTCTCGAACCCCTTTCCTCTTCGGGAATCAGAGTGGGCAGGTTCTCCTTATACCGTGGATCGAGCAGTGTGTACACCCAGTAATCCGTCGTGGCCAGAATGCGTGCAACGCGAGGGTCACGAGAAAGGCATCCTAACATGAAGTCAGCCATGTGTGCCAGGGTACCTGTACGCAACACATGGCTGTCTTCACTAGGAAGATCACTTTCAGGATCCTCCTCCTCCTCCTCCTCCTCCTCAGGCCATACACGCTGAAAGGATGACAGGCAATCAGCCGGTGTACCGTCAGCAGCGGCCCAAGCTGTCTCTTCCCCCTCCTCCTCATCCTCCTCATGCTCCTCCTCCTCCTCCTGTACGCGCTGAGAAATAGACAGGAGGGTGCCCTGACTATCCAGCGGCATACTGTCTTCCCCCGCCCCCGTTTCCGAGCGCAAAGCAGCTGCCTTTATGGTTTGCAGGGAATTTCTCAAGATGCATAGCAGAGGAATGGTGACGCTAATGATTGCAGCATCGCCGCTCACCACCTGGGTAGACTCCTCAAAATTACCAAGGACATGGCAGATGTCTGCCAACCAGGCCCACTCTTCTGAAAGGAATTGAGGAGGCTGACTCCCACTGCGCCGCCCATGTTGGAGTTGGTATTCGACTATAGCTCTACGCTGTTCATAGAGCCTGGCCAACATGTGGAGCGTAGAGTTCCACCGTGTGGGCACGTCGCACAGCAGTCGGTGCACTGGCAGCTTAAAGTGATGTTGCAGGGTGCGCAGGGTGGCAGCGTCCGTGTGGGACTTGCGAAAATGTGCACAGAGCCGGCGCGCCTTTACGAGCAGGTCTGACAAGCGTGGGTAGCTTTTCAGAAAGCGCTGAACCACCAAATTAAAGACGTGGGCCAGGCATGGCACGTGCGTGAGGCTGCCGAGCTGCAGAGCCGCCACCAGGTTACGGCCGTTGTCACACACGACCATGCCCGGTTGGAGGCTCAGCGGCGCAAGCCAGCGGTCGGTCTGCTGTGTCAGACCCTGCAGCAGTTCGTGGGCCGTGTGCCTCTTATCGCCTAAGCTGAGTAGTTTCAGCACGGCCTGCTGACGCTTGCCCACCGCTGTGCTGCCACACCGCGCGACACCGACTGCTGGCGACATGCTGCTGCTAACACATCTTGATTGCGAGACAGAGGAGGAGGAGGAGGAGGGTGCTTTAGTGGAGGAAGCATACACCTCCGCAGATACCACCACCGAGCTGGGGCCCGCAATTCTGGGGGTGGGTAGGACGTGAGCGGTCCCAGGCTCTGACTCTGTCCCAGCCTCCACTAAATTCACCCAATGTGCCATCAGGGAGATGTAGTGGCCCTGCCCGCCTGTGCTTGTCCACGTGTCCGTAGTTAAGTGGACCGTGGCAGTAACCGCGTTGGTGAGGGGCGTACAATGTTGCGGGAGACGTGGTCGTGCAGGGCTGGGACGGCACATCGGGAAAAGTAGTGGCGACTGGGAACTGAGTAGCGCGGGGCCGCCGCCTCCATGATACTTTTGAAGGACTCCGTTTCCACAACCCTATACGGCAGCATCTCAAGGCTGATGAATTTTGCTATGCGGACGGTTAACGTTTGAGCGTGCGGGTGCGTGGCGGCGTACTTGCGCTTGCGCTCCAACAGTTGCGCAAGCGACGGCTGGACGGTGCGCTGAACTACACTGCTGGATGGGGCCGAGGACAGCGGAGGTGAGGGTGTGGGTGCAGGCCAGGAGACGGTAGTGCCTGTGTCCTGAGAGGGGGGTTGCATCTCAGTGGCAGGTTGGGGCACAGGGGGAGAGGCAGGGGTGCAAACCGGAGGCGCTGAACGGCCTTCGTCCCACCTTGCGGGGTGCTTGGCCATCATATGTCTGCGCATGGTGGTGGTGGTGAGGCTGTTGGTGTTGGCTCCCCGGCTGAGCTTTGCGCGACAAAGGTTGCACACCACTGTTCGTCGGTCGTCAGGCGTCTCTGTGAAAAACTGCCAGACCTTAGAGCACCTCGGCCTCTGCAGGGTGGCATGGCGCGAGGGGGCGCTTTGGGAAACACTTGGTGGATTATTCGGTCTGGCCCTGCCTCTACCCCTGGCCACCGCACTGCCTCTTGCAACCTGCCCTGCTGATGCCCTTGACTCCCCCTCTGAAGACCTGTCCTCCTGAGTAAGCGTTGCACACCAGGTGGGGTCAGTCACCTCATCGTCCTGCTGCTCTTCCTCCGAATCCTCTGTGCGCTGCTCCCTCGGACTTACTGCCCTTACTACTACCTCACTGCAAGACAACTGTGTCTGATCGTCATCGTCCTCCTCACCCACAGAAAGTTGTTGAGACAGTTGGCGGAAGTCCCCAGCCTCTTCCCCCGGACCCCGGGAACTTTCGAATGGTTGGGCATCAGTGACGATAAACTCCTCTGGTGGGAGAGGAACCGCTGCTGCCCAATCTAAGCAGGGGCCCGAGAACAGTTCCTGGGAGTGTTCCCGCTCCTGAGCAGGTGTTATTGTAGTGGAGTGAGGAGGCTGGGAGGAAGGAGGAGCAGCAGACAGAGGATTCGGATTGGCAGCAGTGGACGGCGCAGAACTGCGGGTAGACGATAGGTTGCTCGAAGCACTTTCTGCCATCCAGGACAGGACCTGCTCACACTGCTCATTTTCTAATAACCGTCTCCCGCGTGGACCCATTAATTGGGCGATGAATGTGGGGACACCAGAAACGTGCCTCTCTCCTAATCGCGCAGCAGTCGGCTGCGACACACCTGGATCAGGAGCTTGGCCTGTGCCCACACCCTGACTTGGCCCTCCGCGTCCTCGGCCGCGTCCACGTCCTCTAGGCCTACCCCTACCCCTCAGCATGCTGTATTACCAGTGATTTGATTTCACAGGCAGCTAATAAATTGGCGCAAGACTGCAGGCCAAATATAATTTTTTCCCTTTTTTGAAAACGAAAGGCCCCACTGCCTCTAGTGAATGAATAATCTAAGTTTAATAACTGTGCTGTTTTCCTGCTAATGTGTCACAGAACGTGAGGGTAGCAGAGTTATTAACTGTGGCAGAGCAGGTATTTTTTTTCCCAATTAAGGAAAGCAAATGGCGAAGCCAGGAGTAAAACGTAGCTGGGTGCGTATGATTTTTACAGGTTGCAGACGCAGCCGACACGTGTCCACCGGCGTTAGGACGGACAGAGGCAGGACAAATAGAATTATTTTCCGTTTTTTTGCACCAAAAGGCAGCACTGCGTATATTCTATGAACATGAGAAGTTTAATAACTGTGCTGTTTTCCTGCTAATGTGTCACAGAACGTGAGGGTAGCAGAGTTATTAACTGTGGCAGAGCAGGTATTTTTTTTTCCAATTAAGGAAAGCAAATGGCGAAGCCAGGAGTAAAACGTAGCTGGGTGCGTATGATTTTTACAGGTTGCACACGCAGCCGACACGTGTCCACCGGCGTTAGGACGGACAGAGGCAGGACAAATAGAATTATTTTCCATTTTTTTGCACCAAAAGGCAGCACTGCGTATATTCTATGAACATGAGAAGTTTAATAACTGTGCTGTTTTCCTGCTAATGTGTCACAGAACGTGAGGGTAGCAGAGTTATTAACTGTGGCAGAGCAGGTATTTTTTTTCCCAATTAAGGAAAGCAAATGGCGAAGCCAGGAGTAAAACGTAGCTGGGTGCGTATGATTTTTACAGGTTGCACACGCAGCCGACACGTGTCCACCGGCGTTAGGACGGACAGAGGCAGGACAAATAGAATTATTTTCACTTGTTTTACAAGCAAAAGGCAGCACTGCATATATTCTATGAATAATAACTGTGTTGTGGCCCTGCCTATACAATTCTTTCCCTGCAGTATCAATGGAGGGTGGAATGCTCTGCAGAGGCGATTTTGAGAAGCAAAAAAAAATGCAGCACAGCTAACAGCAGCCTGGACAGTACTGCACACGGATAAATATGGCCCTAGAAAGGACCGTTGAGGTTCTTGAAGGCTACACTCACTCCTAACACTCTCCCTGCCTATGCAGCACTTCTGTCCCTAATGCCAGGTGCAACACTCTGCAGAGACGATTTTGAGAAAAAAAAAAAGGCACTGCTAACAGCAGCCAACACACAGCTATCAGTGGCCCTAATAAGGACCTTTGGGGGGTCTTGAAGCCTACACTAACTACCAATTCTTTCCCTACAGCAGCTCCGGTACAAACAGCACTGTCCCTCAGCTAACTCACCAGGCATCTGAGCCGAACCGCGGGAGGGGCCGACTTTTATGTTCGGGTGACACCTGATCTTCCCAGCCACTCACAGCAGGGGGGTGGTATAGGGCTTGAACGTCACAGGGGGAAGTTGTAATGCCTTCCCTGTCTTTCAATTGGCCAAAAAAAGCGCGCTAACGTCTCAGGGAAGGAAGTGAAAGTAACCAGAACACCGCATGGTGTTCGTTACGAATAACGAACATCCCGAACACCCTAATATTCGCACGAATATCAAGCTCGGAAGAACACGTTCGCTCATCTCTAGTCCCAACTCGATTATTCAATTCTATTTGCAAAAGAATTAGCGTCTAAATTTTACGTACAGAATCCAATTTTCTCACATAGAAACTTGAAATTTGGCACGGGCATTGATTATGTCATAAATAGGAAAAGCTAATGGGTCCTAACTCGATTATTCAATTCCATGTGCAAAAGAATTAGCGTCCAAATTTTACGTACGGAATCCAATTTTCTCACATAGAAACTTGAAATTTGGCACGAGCATTGATTATGTCATAAATAGGAAAAGCTAATGGGTCCCAACTCCGTTATTTAATTCTAGGCACAAAAGAAGTAGCGTCCAAGTTTTATGTACGGAGTGTAATTTTCTCACATGGAAACTTAAAATTTGGCACGGGCATTGAATATGTACTAAATAGGAAAAACTAACGGGTCCCAACTCGATTATTCAATTCTATGCGCAAAAGAATTAGCGTCAAAATTTTACGTACGGAATGTATTTTTCTCACTTTCCAGTGTCATAGAAACGTGAAATTTGGCATGAGCATTAATTATGTCATAAATAGGAAAAGCTAATGGGTCCCAACTCAATTATTCAATTCTATGTGCAAAAGAATTAGCGTCCAAATTTTACGTACAGAATCCAATTTTCTCACATAGAAACTTAAAATTTGGCACGGGCATTGAATATGTCCTAAATAGGAAAAACTAATGGGTCCCAACTCGATTATTCAATTCTATGCGCAAAAGAATTAGCGTCAAAATTTTACGTACGGAATGTATTTTTCTCACTTTCCAGTGTCATAGAAACGTGAAATTTGGCATGAGCATTAATTATGTCATAAATAGGAAAAGCTAATGGGTCCCAACTCAATTATTCAATTCTATGTGCAAAAGAATTAGCGTCCAAATTTTACGTACAGAATCCAATTTTCTCACATAGAAACTTAAAATTTGGCACGGGCATTGAATATGTCCTAAATAGGAAAAACTAATGGGTCCCAACTCGATTATTCAATTCTATGCGCAAAAGAATTAGCGTCAAAATTTTATGTACGGAATGTATTTTTCTCACTTTCCAGTGTCATAGAAACGTGAAATTTGGCATGAGCATTAATTATGTCATAAATAGGAAAAGCTAATGGGTCCCAACTCAATTATTCAATTCTATGTGCAAAAGAATTAGCGTCCAAATTTTACGTACAGAATCCAATTTTCTCACATAGAAACTTAAAATTTGGCACGGGCATTGAATATGTCCTAAATAGGAAAAACTAATGGGTCCCAACTCGATTATTCAATTCTATGCGCAAAAGAATTAGCGTCAAAATTTTACGTACGGAATGTATTTTTCTCACTTTCCAGTGTCATAGAAGCGTGAAATTTGGCACGAGCATTGATTATGTCATAAATAGGAAAAGCTAATGGGTCCCAACTCGATTATTCAATTCTATGTGCAAAAGAATTAGCGTCCAAATTTTACGTACATAATCCAATTTTCTCACATAGAAACTTAAAATTTGGCACGGGCATTGAATATGTCCTAAATAGGAAAAACTAACGGGTCCCAACTCGATTATTCAATTCTATGCGCAAAAGAATTAGCGTCAAAATTTTATATACGGAATGTATTTTTCTCACTTTCCAGTGTCATAGAAACGTGAAATTTGGCATGAGCATTAATTATGTCATAAATAGGAAAAGCTAATGGGTCCCAACTCGATTATTCAATTCTATGTGCAAAAGAATTAGCGTCCAAATTTTACGTACAGAATCCAATTTTCTCACATAGAAACTTAAAATTTGGCACGGGCATTGAATATGTCCTAAATAGGAAAAACTAATGGGTCCCAACTCGATTATTCAATTCTATGCGCAAAAGAATTAGCGTCAAAATTTTACGTACGGAATGTATTTTTCTCACTTTCCAGTGTCATAGAAGCGTGAAATTTGGCACGAGCATTGATTATGTCATAAATAGGAAAAGCTAATTGGTCCCAACTCGATTATTCAATTCTATGTGCAAAAGAATTAGCGTCCAAATTTTACGTACAGAATCCAATTTTCTCACATAGAAACTTAAAATTTGGCACGGGCATTGAATATGTCCTAAATAGGAAAAACTAACGGGTCCCAACTCGATTATTTAATTCTATGCGCAAAAGAATTAGCGTCAAAATTTTACGTACGGAATGTATTTTTCTCACTTTCCAGTGTCATAGAAGCGTGAAATTTGGCACGAGCATTGATTATGTCATAAATAGGAAAAGCTAATGGGTCCCAACTCGATTATTCAATTCTATGTGCAAAAGAATTAGCGTACAAATTTTACGTACAGAATCCAATTTTCTCACATAGAAACTTAAAATTTGGCACGGGCATTGAATATGTCCTAAATAGGAAAAACTAATGGGTCCCAACTCGATTATTCAATTCTATGCGCAAAAGAATTAGCGTCCAAATTTTACGTACGGAATGTATTTTTCTCACTTTCCAGTGTCATAGAAGCGTGAAATTTGGCACGAGCATTGATTATGTCATAAATAGGAAAAGCTAATGGGTCCTAACTCGATTATTCAATTCTATGCGCAAAAGAATTAGCTTCCAAATTTTACGTACAGAATCCAATTTTCTCACATAGAAACTTAAAATTTGGCACGGGCATTGAATATGTCCTAAATAGGAAAAACTAACGGGTCCCAACTCGATTTTTCAATTCTATGCGCAAAAGAATTAGCGTCAAAATTTTACGTACGGAATGTATTTTTCTCACTTTCCAGTGTCATAGAAACGTGAAATTTGGCACGAGCATTGATTATGTCATAAATAGGAAAAGCTAATGGGTCCCAACTTGATTATTCAATTCTATGTGCAAAAGAATTAGCGTCCAAATTTTATGTACGGAATCCAATTTTCTCACATAGAAACTTGAAATTTGGCACGAGCATTGATTATGTCATAAATAGGAAAAGCTAATGGGTTCCAACTCGATTATTCAATTCTATGCGCAAAAGAATAAGCGTCCAAATTTTACGTACACAATCCAATTTTCTCACATAGAAACTTAAAATTTGGCACGGGCATTGATTATGTCATAAATAGGAAAAACTAACG
This sequence comes from Eleutherodactylus coqui, assembly GCF_035609145.1. NCBI lineage: Eukaryota > Metazoa > Chordata > Amphibia > Anura > Eleutherodactylidae > Eleutherodactylus > Eleutherodactylus coqui. The sequence goes on along the minus strand of NC_089844.1, from coordinate 27,533,273 downwards.
GGTCCCAACTCGATTTTTCAATTCTATGCGCAAAAGAATTAGCGTCAAAATTTTACGTACGGAATGTATTTTTCTCACTTTCCAGTGTCATAGAAACGTGAAATTTGGCACGAGCATTGATTATGTCATAAATAGGAAAAACTAATGGGTCCTAACTCGATTATTCAATTCCATGTGCAAAAGAATTAGCGTCCAAATTTTACGTACGGAATCTAATTTTCTCACATAGAAACTTGAAATTTGGCACGAGCATTGATTATGTCATAAATAGGAAAAGCTAATGGGTCCCAACTCCGTTATTTAATTCTAGGCACAAAAGAATTAGCGTCCAAGTTTTATGTACGGAGTGTAATTTTCTCACATGGAAACTTAAAATTTGGCAAGGGCATTGAATATGTCCTAAATAGGAAAAACTAACGGGTCCCAACTCGATTATTCAATTCTATGCGCAAAAGAATGAGCGTCAAAATTTTACGTACGGAATGTATTTTTCTCACTTTCCAGTGTCATAGAAACGTGAAATTTGGCATGAGCATTAATTATGTCATAAATAGGAAAATCTAATGGGTCCCAACTCAATTATTCAATTCTATGTGCAAAAGAATTAGCGTCCAAATTTTACGTACAGAATCCAATTTTCTCACATAGAAACTTAAAATTTGGCACGGGCATTGAATATGTCCTAAATAGGAAAAACTAACGGGTCCCAACTCGATTATTCAATTCTATGCGCAAAATAATTAGCGTCAAAATTTTACGTACGGAATGTATTTTTCTCACTTTCCAGTGTCATAGAAGCGTGAAATTTGGCACGAGCATTGATTATGTCATAAATAGGAAAAGCTAATGGGTCCCAACTCGATTATTCAATTCTATGTGCAAAAGAATTAGCGTCCAAATTTTACGTACAGAATCCAATTTTCTCACATAGAAACTTAAAATTTGGCACGGGCATTGAATATGTCCTAAATAGGAAAAACTAACGGGTCCCAACTCGATTATTCAATTCTATGCGCAAAAGAATTAGCGTCAAAATTTTAGGTACGGAATGTATTTTTCTCACTTTCCAGTGTCATAGAAACGTGAAATTTGGCATGAGCATTAATTATGTCATAAATAGGAAAAGCTAATGGGTCCCAACTCGATTATTCAATTCTATGTGCAAAAGAATTAGCGTCCAAATTTTACAAACAGAATCCAATTTTCGCACATAGAAACTTAAAATTTGGCACGGGCATTGAATATGTCCTAAATAGGAAAAACTAATGGGTCCCAACTCGATTATTCAATTCTATGCGCAAAAGAATTAGCGTCAAAATTTTACGTACGGAATGTATTTTTCTCACTTTCCAGTGTCATAGAAGCGTGAAATTTGGCACGAGCATTGATTATGTCATAAATAGGAAAAGCTAATGGGTCCCAACTTGATTATTCAATTCTATGTGCAAAAGAATTAGCGTCCAAATTTTATGTACGGAATCCAATTTTCTCACATAGAAACTTGAAATTTGGCACGAGCATGGATTATGTCATAAATAGGAAAAGCTAATGGGTCCCTACTCGATTATTCAATTCTATGCGCAAAAGAATAAGCGTCCAAATTTTACGTGCACAATCCAATTTTCTCACATAGAAACTTAAAATTTGGCACGGGCATTGAATATGTCCTAAATAGGAAAAACTAACGGGTCCCAACTCGATTTTTCAATTCTATGCGCAAAAGAATTAGCGTCAAAATTTTACGTACGGAATGTATTTTTCTCACTTTCCAGTGTCATAGAAACGTGAAATTTGGCATGAGCATTAATTATGTCATAAATAGGAAAAGCTAATGGGTCCCAACTCAATTATTCAATTCTATGTATAAAAGAATTAGCGTCCAAATTTTACGTACAGAATCCAATTTTCTCACATAGAAACTTAAAATTTGGCACGGGCATTGAATATGTCCTAAATAGGAAAAACTAATGGGTCCCAACTCGATTATTCAATTCTATGCGCAAAAGAATTAGCGTCAAAATTTTACGTACGGAATGTATTTTTCTCACTTTCCAGTGTCATAGAAACGTGAAATTTGGCACGAGCATTGATTATGTCATAAATAGGAAAAGCTAATGGGTCCCAACTTAATTATTCAATTCTATGTGCAAAAGAATTAGCGTCCAAATTTTATGTACGGAATCCAATTTTCTCACATAGAAACTTGAAATTTGGCACGAGCATTGATTATGTCATAAATAGGAAAAGCTAATGGGTCCCAACTCAATTATTCAATTCTATGTGCAAAAGAATTAGCATCCAAATTTTACGTACAGAATCCAATTTTCTCACATAGAAACTTAAAATTTGGCACGGGCATTGAATATGTCCTAAATAGGAAAAACTAATGGGTCCCAAGTCGATTATTCAATTCTATGCGCAAAAGAATTAGCGTCAAAATTTTACGTACGGAATGTATTTTTCTCACTTTCCAGTGTCATAGAAACGTGAAATTTGGCACGAGCATTGATTATGTCATTTATAGGAAAAGCTAATGGGTCCCAACTTGATTATTCAATTCTATGTGCAAAAGAATTAGCGTCCAAATTTTATGTACGGAATCCAATTTTCTCACATAGAAACTTGAAATTTGGCACGAGCATTGATTATGTCATAAATAGGAAAAGCTAATGGGTCCCAACTCGATTATTCAATTCTATGCGCAAAAGAATTAGCGTCCAAATTTTACGTACAGAATCCAATTTTCTCACATAGAAACTTAAAATTTGGCACGGGCATTGAATATGTCCTAAATAGGAAAAACTAACGGGTCCCAACTCGATTTTTCAATTCTATGCGCAAAAGAATTAGCGTCAAAATTTTACGTACGGAATGTATTTTTCTCACTTTCCAGTGTCATAGAAACGTGAAATTTGGCATGAGCATTAATTATGTCATAAATAGGAAAAGCTAATGGGTCCCAACTCAATTATTCAATTCTATGTGCAAAAGAATTAGCGTCCAAATTTTACGTACAGAATCCAATTTTCTCACATAGAAACTTAAAATTTGGCACGGGCATTGAATATGTCCTAAATAGGAAAAACTAATGGGTCCCAACTCGATTATTCAATTCTATGCGCAAAAGAATTAGCGTCAAAATTTTACGTACGGAATGTATTTTTCTCACTTTCCAGTGTCATAGAAACGTGAAATTTGGCACGAGCATTGATTATGTCATAAATAGGAAAAGCTAATGGGTCCCAACTTGATTATTCAATTCTATGTGCAAAAGAATTGGCGTCCAAATTTTATGTACGGAATCCAATTTTCTCACATAGAAACTTGAAATTTGGCACGAGCATTGATTATGTCATAAATAGGAAAAGCTAATGGGTCCCAACTCAATTATTCAATTCTATGTGCAAAAGAATTAGCGTCCAAATTTTACGTACAGAATCCAATTTTCTCACATAGAAACTAAAAATTTGGCACGGGCATTGAATATGTCCTAAATAGGAAAAACTAATGGGTCCCAACTCGATTATTCAATTCTATGCGCAAAAGAATTAGCGTCAAAATTTTACGTACGGAATGTATTTTTCTCACTTTCCAGTGTCATAGAAGCGTGAAATTTGGTACGAGCATTGATTATGTCATAAATAGGAAAAGCTAATGGGTCCCAACTCGATTATTCAATTCTATGTGCGAAAGAATTAGCGTACAAATTTTACGTACAGAATCCAATTTTCTCACATAGAAACTTAAAATTTGGCACGGGCATTGAATATGTCCTAAATAGGAAAAACTAATGGGTCCCAACTCGATTATTCAATTCTATGCGCAAAAGAATTAGCGTCAAAATTTTACTTACGGAATGTATTTTTCTCACTTTCCAGTGTCATAGAAGCGTGAAATTTGGCACGAGCATTGATTATGTCATAAATAGGAAAAGCTAATGGGTCCCAACTCGATTATTCAATTCTATGCGCAAAAGAATAAGCGTCCAAATTTTACGTGCACAATCCAATTTTCTCACATAGAAACTTAAAATTTGGCACGGGCATTGAATATGTCCTAAATAGGAAAAACTAACGGGTCCCAACTCGATTTTTCAATTCTATGCGCAAAAGAATTAGCGTCAAAATTTTACGTACGGAATGTATTTTTCTCACTTTCCAGTGTCATAGAAACGTGAAATTTGGCATGAGCATTAATTATGTCATAAATAGGAAAAGCTAATGGGTCCCAACTCAATTATTCAATTCTATGTATAAAAGAATTAGCGTCCAAATTTTACGTACAGAATCCAATTTTCTCACATAGAAACTTAAAATTTGGCACGGGCATTGAATATGTCCTAAATAGGAAAAACTAATGGGTCCCAACTCGATTATTCAATTCTATGCGCAAAAGAATTAGCGTCAAAATTTTACGTACGGAATGTATTTTTCTCACTTTCCAGTGTCATAGAAACGTGAAATTTGGCACGAGCATTGATTATGTCATAAATAGGAAAAGCTAATGGGTCCCAACTTGATTATTCAATTCTATGTGCAAAAGAATTAGCGTCCAAATTTTATGTACGGAATCCAATTTTCTCACATAGAAACTTGAAATTTGGCACGAGCATTGATTATGTCATAAATAGGAAAAGCTAATGGGTCCCAACTCAATTATTCAATTCTATGTGCAAAAGAATTAGCATCCAAATTTTACGTACAGAATCCAATTTTCTCACATAGAAACTTAAAATTTGGCACGCACATTGAATATGTCCTAAATAGGAAAAACTAATGGGTCCCAAGTCGATTATTCAATTCTATGCGCAAAAGAATTAGCGTCAAAATTTTACGTACGGAATGTATTTTTCTCACTTTCCAGTGTCATAGAAACGTGAAATTTGGCACGAGCATTGATTATGTCATTTATAGGAAAAGCTAATGGGTCCCAACTTGATTATTCAATTCTATGTGCAAAAGAATTAGCGTCCAAATTTTATGTACGGAATCCAATTTTCTCACATAGAAACTTGAAATTTGGCACGAGCATTGATTATGTCATAAATAGGAAAAGCTAATGGGTCCCAACTCGATTATTCAATTCTATGCGCAAAAGAATTAGCGTCCAAATTTTACGTACAGAATCCAATTTTCTCACATAGAAACTTAAAATTTGGCACGGGCATTGAATATGTCCTAAATAGGAAAAACTAACGGGTCCCAACTCGATTTTTCAATTCTATGCGCAAAAGAATTAGCGTCAAAATTTTACGTACGGAATGTATTTTTCTCACTTTCCAGTGTCATAGAAACGTGAAATTTGGCATGAGCATTAATTATGTCATAAATAGGAAAAGCTAATGGGTCCCAACTCAATTATTCAATTCTATGTGCAAAAGAATTAGCGTCCAAATTTTACGTACAGAATCCAATTTTCTCACATAGAAACTTAAAATTTGGCACGGGCATTGAATATGTCCTAAATAGGAAAAACTAATGGGTCCCAACTCGATTATTCAATTCTATGCGCAAAAGAATTAGCGTCAAAATTTTACGTACGGAATGTATTTTTCTCACTTTCCAGTGTCATAGAAACGTGAAATTTGCCACGAGCATTGATTATGTCATAAATAGGAAAAGCTAATGGGTCCCAACTTGATTATTCAATTCTATGTGCAAAAGAATTGGCGTCCAAATTTTATGTACGGAATCCAATTTTCTCACATAGAAACTTGAAATTTGGCACGAGCATTGATTATGTCATAAATAGGAAAAGCTAATGGGTCCCAACTCAATTATTCAATTCTATGTGCAAAAGAATTAGCGTCCAAATTTTACGTACAGAATCCAATTTTCTCACATAGAAACTTAAAATTTGGCACGGGCATTGAATATGTCCTAAATAGGAAAAACTAATGGGTCCCAACTCGATTATTCAATTCTATGCGCAAAAGAATTAGCGTCAAAATTTTACGTACGGAATGTATTTTTCTCACTTTCCAGTGTCATAGAAGCGTGAAATTTGGTACGAGCATTGATTATGTCATAAATAGGAAAAGCTAATGGGTCCCAACTCGATTATTCAATTCTATGTGCGAAAGAATTAGCGTACAAATTTTACGTACAGAATCCAATTTTCTCACATAGAAACTTAAAATTTGGCACGGGCATTGAATATCTCCTAAATAGGAAAAACTAATGGGTCCCAACTCGATTATTCAATTCTATGCGCAAAAGAATTAGCGTCAAAATTTTACTTACGGAATGTATTTTTCTCACTTTCCAGTGTCATAGAAGCGTGAAATTTGGCACGAGCATTGATTATGTCATAAATAGGAAAAGCTAATGGGTCCCAACTCGATTATTCAATTCTATGTGCAAAAGAATTAGCGTCCAAATTTTACGTACAGAATCCAATTTTCTCACATAGAAACTTAAAATTTGGCACGGGCATTGAATATGTCCTAAATAGGAAAAACTAACGGGTCCCAACTCGATTATTCAATTCCATGCGCAAAAGAATTAGCGTCAAAATTTTACATACGGAATGTATTTTTCTCACTTTCCAGTGTCATAGAAGCGTGAAATTTGGCACGAGCATTGATTATGTCATAAATAGGAAAAGCTAATGGGTCCCAACTCGATTATTCAATTCTATGTGCAAAAGAATTAGCGTCCAAATTTTATGTACGGAATCCAATTTTCTCACATAGAAACTTGAAATTTGGCACGAGCATTGATTATGTCATAAATAGGAAAAGCTAATGGGTCCCAACTCGATTATTCAATTCTATGCGCAAAAGAATAAGCGTCCAAATTTTACGTACACAATCCAATTTTCTCACATAGAAACTTAAAATTTGGCACGGGCATTGAATATGTCCTAAATAGGAAAAACTAACGGGTCTCAACTCGATTTTTCAATTCTATGCGCAAAAGAATTAGCGTCAAAATTTTACGTACGGAATGTATTTTTCTCACTTTCCAGTGTCATAGAAACGTGAAATTTGGCATGAGCATTAATTATGTCATAAATAGGAAAAGCTAATGGGTCCCAACTCAATTATTCAATTCTATGTGCAAAAGAATTAGCGTCCAAATTTTACGTACAGAATCCAATTTTCTCACATAGAAACTTAAAATTTGGCACGGGCATTGAATATGTCCTAAATAGGAAAAACTAATGGGTCCCAACTCGATTATTCAATTCTATGCGCAAAAGAATTAGCGTCAAAATTTTACGTACGGAATGAATTTTTCTCACTTTCCAGTGTCATAGAAGCGTGAAATTTGGCACGAGCATTGATTATGTCATAAATAGGAAAAGCTAATGGGTCCCAACTCGATTATTCAATTCTATGTGCAAAAGAATTAGCGTCCAAATTTTACGTACAGAATCCAATTTTCTCACATAGAAACTTAAAATTTGGCACGGGCATTGAATATGTCCTAAATAGGAAAAACTAACGGGTCCCAACTCGATTATTCAATTCTATGCGCAAAATAATTAGCGTCAAAATTTTACGTACGGAATGTATTTTTCTCACTTTCCAGTGTCATAGAAGCGTGAAATTTGACACGAGCATTGATTATGTCATAAATAGGAAAAGCTAATGGGTCCCAACTCGATTATTCAATTCTATGTGCAAAAGAATTAGCGTCCAAATTTTACGTACAGAATCCAATTTTCTCACATAGAAACTTAAAATTTGGCACGGGCATTGAATATGTCCTAAATAGGAAAAACTAACGGGTCCCAACTCGATTATTCAATTCTATGCGCAAAAGAATTAGCGTCAAAATTTTACGTACGGAATGTATTTTTCTCACTTTCCAGTGTCATAGAAACGTGAAATTTGGCATGAGCATTAATTATGTCATTAATAGGAAAAGCTAATGGGTCCCAACTCGATTATTCAATTCTATGTGCAAAAGAATTAGCGTCCAAATTTTACGTACAGAATCCAATTTTCTCACATAGAAACTTAAAATTTGGCACGGGCATTGAATATGTCCTAAACAGGATAAACTAACGGGTCCCAACTCGATTATTCAATTCTATGCGCAAAAGAATTAGCGTCAAAATTTTACGTACGGAATGTATTTTTCTCACTTTCCAGTGTCATAGAAGCGTGAAATTTGGCACGAGCATTGATTATGTCATAAATAGGAAAAGCTAATGGGTCCCAACGCGATTATTCAATTCTATGTGCAAAAGAATTAGCGTCCAAATTTTATGTACGGAATCCAATTTTCTCACATAGAAACTTGAAATTTGGCACGAGCATTGATTATGTCATAAATAGGAAAAGCTAATGGGTCCCAACTCGATTATTCAATTCTATGCGCAAAAGAATAAGCGTCCAAATTTTACGTACACAATCCAATTTTCTCACATAGAAACTTAAAATTTGGCACGGGCATTGAATATGTCCTAAATAGGAAAAGCTAACGGGTCCCAACTCGATTATTCAATTCTATGCGCAAAATAATTACCGTCAAAATTTTACGTACGGAATGTATTTTTCTCACTTTCCAGTGTCATAGAAGCGTGAAATTTGGCACGAGCATTGATTATGTCATAAATAGGAAAAGCTAATGGGTCCCAACTCGATTATTTAATTCTATGTGCAAAAGAATTAGCGTCCAAATTTTACGTACAGAATCCAATTTTCTCACATAGAAACTTAAAATTTGGCACGGGCATTGAATATTTCCTAAATAGGAAAAACTAATGGGTCCCAACTCGATTATTCAATTCTATGCGCAAAAGAATTAGCGTCAAAATTTTACGTACGGAATGTTTTTTTCTCACTTTCCAGTGTCATAGAAGCGTGAAATTTGGCACGAGCATTGATTATGTCATAAATAGGAAAAGCTAATGGGTCCCAACTCGATTATTCAATTCTATGTGCAAAAGAATTAGCGTCCAAATTTTACGTACAGAATCCAATTTTCTCACATAGAAACTTAAAATTTGGCACGGGCATTGAATATGTCCTAAATAGGAAAAACTAACGGGTCCCAACTCGATTATTCAATTCCATGCGCAAAAGAATTAGCGTCAAAATTTTACGTACGGAATGTATTTTTCTCACTTTCCAGTGTCATAGAAGCGTGAAATTTGGCACGAGCATTGATTATGTCATAAATAGGAAAAGCTAATGGGTCCCAACTCGATTATTCAATTCTATGTGCAAAAGAATTAGCGTCCAAATTTTACGTACAGAATCCAATTTTCTCACATAGAAACTTAAAATTTGGCACGGGCATTGAATATGTCCTAGGTAGGAAAAACTAATGGGTCCCAACTCGATTATTCAATTCTATGCGCAAAAGAATTAGCGTCAAAATTTTACGTACGGAATGTATTTTTCTCACTTTCCAGTGTCATAGAAACGTGAAATTTGGCACGAGCATTGATTATGTCATAAATAGGAAAAGCTAATGGGTCCCAACTTGATTATTCAATTCTATGTACAAAAGAATTAGCGTCCAAATTTTATGTACGGAATCCAATTTTCTCACATAGAAACTTGAAATTCGGCACGAGCATTGATTATGTCCTAAATAGGAAAAACTAATGGGTCCCAACTCGATTATTCAATTCTATGCGCAAAGGAATTAGCGTCAAAATTTTACGTACGGAATGTATTTTTCTCACTTTCCAGTGTCATAGAAGCGTGAAATTTGGCACGAGCATTGATTATGTCATAAATAGGAAAAGCTAATGGGTCCCAACTCGATTATTCAATTCTATGTGCAAAAGAATTAGCGTCCAAATTTTACGTACAGAATCCAATTTTCTCACATAGAAACTTAAAATTTGGCACGGGCATTGAATATGTCCTAAATAGGAAAAACTAATGGGTCCCAACTCGATTATTCAATTCTATGCGCAAAAGAATTAGCGTCAAAATTTTACGTACGGAATGTATTTTTCTCACTTTCCAGTGTCATAGAAGCGTGAAATTTGGTACGAGCATTGATTATGTCATAAATAGGAAAAGCTAATGGGTCCCAACTCGATTATTCAATTCTATGTGCGAAAGAATTAGCGTACAAATTTTACGTACAGAATCCAATTTTCTCACATAGAAACTTAAAATTTGGCACGGGCATTGAATATCTCCTAAATAGGAAAAACTAATGGGTCCCAACTCGATTATTCAATTCTATGCGCAAAAGAATTAGCGTCAAAATTTTACTTACGGAATGTATTTTTCTCACTTTCCAGTGTCATAGAAGCGTGAAATTTGGCACGAGCATTGATTATGTCATAAATAGGAAAAGCTAATGGGTCCCAACTCGATTATTCAATTCTATGTGCAAAAGAATTAGCGTCCAAATTTTACGTACAGAATCCAATTTTCTCACATAGAAACTTAAAATTTGGCACGGGCATTGAATATGTCCTAAATAGGAAAAACTAACGGGTCCCAACTCGATTATTCAATTCCATGCGCAAAAGAATTAGCGTCAAAATTTTACATACGGAATGTATTTTTCTCACTTTCCAGTGTCATAGAAGCGTGAAATTTGGCACGAGCATTGATTATGTCATAAATAGGAAAAGCTAATGGGTCCCAACTCGATTATTCAATTCTATGTGCAAAAGAATTAGCGTCCAAATTTTATGTACGGAATCCAATTTTCTCACATAGAAACTTGAAATTTGGCACGAGCATTGATTATGTCATAAATAGGAAAAGCTAATGGGTCCCAACTCGATTATTCAATTCTATGCGCAAAAGAATAAGCGTCCAAATTTTACGTACACAATCCAATTTTCTCACATAGAAACTTAAAATTTGGCACGGGCATTGAATATGTCCTAAATAGGAAAAACTAACGGGTCTCAACTCGATTTTTCAATTCTATGCGCAAAAGAATTAGCGTCAAAATTTTACGTACGGAATGTATTTTTCTCACTTTCCAGTGTCATAGAAACGTGAAATTTGGCATGAGCATTAATTATGTCATAAATAGGAAAAGCTAATGGGTCCCAACTCAATTATTCAATTCTATGTGCAAAAGAATTAGCGTCCAAATTTTACGTACAGAATCCAATTTTCTCACATAGAAACTTAAAATTTGGCACGGGCATTGAATATGTCCTAAATAGGAAAAACTAATGGGTCCCAACTCGATTATTCAATTCTATGCGCAAAAGAATTAGCGTCAAAATTTTACGTACGGAATGAATTTTTCTCACTTTCCAGTGTCATAGAAGCGTGAAATTTGGCACGAGCATTGATTATGTCATAAATAGGAAAAGCTAATGGGTCCCAACTCGATTATTCAATTCTATGTGCAAAAGAATTAGCGTCCAAATTTTACGTACAGAATCCAATTTTCTCACATAGAAACTTAAAATTTGGCACGGGCATTGAATATGTCCTAAATAGGAAAAACTAACGGGTCCCAACTCGATTATTCAATTCTATGCGCAAAATAATTAGCGTCAAAATTTTACGTACGGAATGTATTTTTCTCACTTTCCAGTGTCATAGAAGCGTGAAATTTGACACGAGCATTGATTATGTCATAAATAGGAAAAGCTAATGGGTCCCAACTCGATTATTCAATTCTATGTGCAAAAGAATTAGCGTCCAAATTTTACGTACAGAATCCAATTTTCTCACATAGAAACTTAAAATTTGGCACGGGCATTGAATATGTCCTAAATAGGAAAAACTAACGGGTCCCAACTCGATTATTCAATTCTATGCGCAAAAGAATTAGCGTCAAAATTTTACGTACGGAATGTATTTTTCTCACTTTCCAGTGTCATAGAAACGTGAAATTTGGCATGAGCATTAATTATGTCATTAATAGGAAAAGCTAATGGGTCCCAACTCGATTATTCAATTCTATGTGCAAAAGAATTAGCGTCCAAATTTTACGTACAGAATCCAATTTTCTCACATAGAAACTTAAAATTTGGCACGGGCATTGAATATGTCCTAAACAGGATAAACTAACGGGTCCCAACTCGATTATTCAATTCTATGCGCAAAAGAATTAGCGTCAAAATTTTACGTACGGAATGTATTTTTCTCACTTTCCAGTGTCATAGAAGCGTGAAATTTGGCACGAGCATTGATTATGTCATAAATAGGAAAAGCTAATGGGTCCCAACGCGATTATTCAATTCTATGTGCAAAAGAATTAGCGTCCAAATTTTATGTACGGAATCCAATTTTCTCACATAGAAACTTGAAATTTGGCACGAGCATTGATTATGTCATAAATAGGAAAAGCTAATGGGTCCCAACTCGATTATTCAATTCTATGCGCAAAAGAATAAGCGTCCAAATTTTACGTACACAATCCAATTTTCTCACATAGAAACTTAAAATTTGGCACGGGCATTGAATATGTCCTAAATAGGAAAAGCTAACGGGTCCCAACTCGATTATTCAATTCTATGCGCAAAATAATTACCGTCAAAATTTTACGTACGGAATGTATTTTTCTCACTTTCCAGTGTCATAGAAGCGTGAAATTTGGCACGAGCATTGATTATGTCATAAATAGGAAAAGCTAATGGGTCCCAACTCGATTATTTAATTCTATGTGCAAAAGAATTAGCGTCCAAATTTTACGTACAGAATCCAATTTTCTCACATAGAAACTTAAAATTTGGCACGGGCATTGAATATTTCCTAAATAGGAAAAACTAATGGGTCCCAACTCGATTATTCAATTCTATGCGCAAAAGAATTAGCGTCAAAATTTTACGTACGGAATGTTTTTTTCTCACTTTCCAGTGTCATAGAAGCGTGAAATTTGGCACGAGCATTGATTATGTCATAAATAGGAAAAGCTAATGGGTCCCAACTCGATTATTCAATTCTATGTGCAAAAGAATTAGCGTCCAAATTTTACGTACAGAATCCAATTTTCTCACATAGAAACTTAAAATTTGGCACGGGCATTGAATATGTCCTAAATAGGAAAAACTAACGGGTCCCAACTCGATTATTCAATTCCATGCGCAAAAGAATTAGCGTCAAAATTTTACGTACGGAATGTATTTTTCTCACTTTCCAGTGTCATAGAAGCGTGAAATTTGGCACGAGCATTGATTATGTCATAAATAGGAAAAGCTAATGGGTCCCAACTCGATTATTCAATTCTATGTGCAAAAGAATTAGCGTCCAAATTTTACGTACAGAATCCAATTTTCTCACATAGAAACTTAAAATTTGGCACGGGCATTGAATATGTCCTAGGTAGGAAAAACTAATGGGTCCCAACTCGATTATTCAATTCTATGCGCAAAAGAATTAGCGTCAAAATTTTACGTACGGAATGTATTTTTCTCACTTTCCAGTGTCATAGAAACGTGAAATTTGGCACGAGCATTGATTATGTCATAAATAGGAAAAGCTAATGGGTCCCAACTTGATTATTCAATTCTATGTACAAAAGAATTAGCGTCCAAATTTTATGTACGGAATCCAATTTTCTCACATAGAAACTTGAAATTCGGCACGAGCATTGATTATGTCCTAAATAGGAAAAACTAATGGGTCCCAACTCGATTATTCAATTCTATGCGCAAAGGAATTAGCGTCAAAATTTTACGTACGGAATGTATTTTTCTCACTTTCCAGTGTCATAGAAGCGTGAAATTTGGCACGAGCATTGATTATGTCATAAATAGGAAAAGCTAATGGGTCCCAACTCGATTATTCAATTCTATGTGCAAAAGAATTAGCGTCCAAATTTTACGTACAGAATCCAATTTTCTCACATAGAAACTTAAAATTTGGCACGGGCATTGAATATGTCCTAAATAGGAAAAACTAACGGGTCCCAACTCGATTATTCAATTCTATGCGCAAAAGAATTAGCGTCAAAATTTTACGTACGGAATGTATTTTTCTCACTTTCCAGTGTCATAGAAACGTGAAATTTGGCATGAGCATTAATTATTTCATAAATAGGAAAAGCTAATGGGTCCCAACTCGATTATTCAATTCTATGTGCAAAAGAATTAGCGTCCAAATTTTACGTACACAATCCAATTTTCTCACATAGAAACTTAAAATTTGGCACGGGCATTGAATATGTCCTAAATAGGAAAAACTAACGGGTCCCAACTCGATTATTCAATTCTATGCGCAAAAGAATTAGCGTCAAAATTTTACGTACGGAATGTATTTTTCTCACTTTCCAGTGTCATAGAAGCGTGAAATTTGGCACGAGCATTGATTATGTCATAAATAGGAAAAGCTAATGGGTCCCAACGCGATTATTCAATTCTATGTGCAAAAGAATTAGCGTCCAAATTTTATGTACGGAATCCAATTTTCTCACATAGAAACTTGAAATTTGGCACGAGCATTGATTATGTCATAAATAGGAAAAGCTAATGGGTCCCAACTCGATTATTCAATTCTATGCGCAAAAGAATTAGCGTCCAAATTTTACGTACAGAATCCAATTTTCTCACATAGAAACTTAAAATTTGGCACGGGCATTGAATATGTCCTAAATAGGAAAAACTAACGGGTCCCGACTCGATTATTCAATTCTATGCGCAAAATAATTAGCGTCAAAATTTTACGTACGGAATGTATTTTTCTCACTTTCCAGTGTCATAGAAGCGTGAAATTTGGCACGAGCATTAATTATGTCATAAATAGGAAAAGCTAATGGGTCCCAACTCGATTATTCAATTCTATGTGCAAAAGAATTAGCGTCCAAATTTTACGTACAGAATCCAATTTTCTCACATAGAAACTTAAAATTTGGCACGGGCATTGAATATGTCCTAAATAGGAAAAACTAATGGGTCCCAACTCGATTATTCAATTCTATGCGCAAAAGAATTAGCGTCAAAATTTTACGTACGGAATGTATTTTTCTCACTTTCCAGTGTCATAGAAACGTGAAATTTGGCATGAGCATTAATTATGTCATAAATAGGAAAAGCTAATGGGTCCCAACTCGATTATTCAATTCTATGTGCAAAAGATTTAGCGTCCAAATTTTACGTACAGAATCCAATTTTCTCACATAGAAACTTAAAATTTGGCACGGGCATTGAATATGTCCGAAATAGGAAAAACTATCGGGTCCCAACTCGATTATTCAATTCTATGCGCAAAAGAATTAGCGTCAAAATTTTACGAACGGAATGTATTTTTCTCACTTTCCAGTGTCATAGAAGCGTGAAATTTGGCACGAGCATTGATTATGTCATAAATAGGAAAAGCTAAAGGGGCCCAAAGCGATTATTCAATTCTATGTGCAAAAGAATTAGCATCCAAATTTTATGTACGGAATCCAATTTTCTCACATAGAAACTTGAAATTTGGCACGAGCATTGATTATGTCATAAATAGGAAAAGCTAATGGGTCCCAACTCGATTATTCAATTCTATGCGCAAAAGAATAAGCGTCCAAATTTTACGTACACAATCCAATTTTCTCACATAGAAACTTGAAATTTGGCACGGGCATTGAATATGTCCTAAATAGGAAAAACTAACGGGTCCCAACTCGATTTTTCAATTCTATGCGCAAAAGAATTAGCGTCAAAATTTTACGTACGGAATGTATTTTTCTCACTTTCCAGTGTCATAGAAGCGTGAAATTTGGCACGAGCTTTGATTATGTCATAAATAGGAAAAGCTAATGGGTCCCAACTCGATTATTCAATTCTATGTGCAAAAGAATTAGCGTCCAAATTTTACGTACAGAATCCAATTTTCTCACATAGAAACTTAAAATTTGGCACGGGCATTGAATATGTCCTAAGTAGGAAAAACTAATGGGTCCCAACTCGATTATTCAATTCTATGCGCAAAAGAATTAGCGTCAAAATTTTACGTACGGAATGTATTTTTCTCACTTTCCAGTGTCATAGAAACGTGAAGTTTGGCACGAGCATTGATTATGTCATAAATAGGAAAAGCTAATGGGTCCCAACTTCATTATTCAATTCTATGTGCAAAAGAATTAGCGTCCAAATTTTACGTACAGAATCCAATTTTCTCACATAGAAACTTAAAATTTGGCACGGGCATTGAATATGTCCTAAATAGGAAAAACTAACGGGTCCCAACTCGATTATTCAATTCTATGCGCAAAAGAATTAGCGTCAAAATTTTACGTACGGAATGTATTTTTCTCACTTTCCAGTGTCATAGAAACGTGAAATTTGGCATGAGCATTAATTATGTCATAAATAGGAAAAGCTAATGGGTCCCAACTCGATTATTCAATTCTATGTGCAAAAGAATTAGCGTCCAAATTTTACGTACAGAATCCAATTTTCTCACATAGAAACTTAAAATTTGGCACGGGCATTGAATATGTCCTAAATAGGAAAAACTAACGGGTCCCAACTCGATTATTCAATTCTATGCGCTAAAGAATTAGCGTCAAAATTTTACGTACGGAATGTATTTTTCTCACTTTCCAGTGTCATAGAAGCGTGAAATTTGGCACGAGCATTGATTATGTCATAAATAGGAAAAGCTAATGGGTCCCAACGCGATTATTCAATTCTATGTGCAAAAGAATTAGCGTCCAAATTTTATGTACGGAATCCAATTTTCTCACATAGAAACTTGAAATTTGGCACGAGCATTGATTATGTCATAAATAGGAAAAGCTAATGGGTCCCAACTCGATTATTCAATTCTATGCGCAAAAGAATTAGCGTCCAAATTTTACGTACAGAATCCAATTTTCTCACATAGAAACTTAAAATTTGGCACGGGCATTGAATATGTCCTAAATAGGAAAAACTAACGGGTCCCGACTCGATTATTCAATTCTATGTGCAAAAGAATTAGCGTCAAAATTTTACTTACAGAATGTATTTTTCTCACTTTCCAGTGTCATAAAAACGTGAAATTTGGCACGAGAATTGATTATGTCATAAATAGGAAAAGCTAATGGGTCCCAACTCCGTTATTTAATTCTATGCGCAAAAGAATTAGCGTCAAAATTTTACGTACGGTATGTAATTTTCTCACATAGAAACTTAAAATTTGGCACGGGCATTGATTACGTCATAAATAGGAAAAGCTAATGGGTCCTAACTCGATTATTCAATTCCATGTGCAAAAGAATTAGCGTCAAAATTTTACGTACGGAATCCAATTTTCTCACATAGAAACTTGAAATTTGGCACGAGCATTGATTATGTCATAAATAGGAAAAGCTAATGGGTCCCAACTCCGTTATTTAATTCTAGGCACAAAAGAATTAGTGTCCAAGTTTTATGTACGGAGTGTAATTTTCTCACATGGAAACTTAAAATTTGGCATGGGCATTGATTATGTCATAAATAGGAAAAGCTAATGGGTCCCAACTCGATTATTCAATCCTATGTGCAAAAGAATTAGCGTCCAAATTTTACGTACAGAATCCAATTTTCTCACATAGAAACTTAAAATTTGGCACGGGCATTGAATATGTCCTAAATAGGAAAAACTAACGGGTCCCAACTCGATTTATCAATTCTATGCGCAAAAGAATTAGCGTCAAAATTTTACGTACGGAATGTATTTTTCTCACTTTCCAGTGTCATAGAAACGTGAAATTTGGCATGAGCATTAATTATGTCATAAATAGGAAAAGCTAATGGGTCCCAACTCAGTTATTCAATTCTATGTGCAAAAGAATTAGCGTCCAAATTTTACGTACGGAATCCAATTTTCTCACATAGAAACTTAAAATTTGGCACGGGCATTGAATATGTCCTAAATAGGAAAAACTAATGGGTCCCAACTCGATTATTCAATTCTATGCGCAAAAGAATTAGCGTCAAAATTTTACGTACGGACTGTATTTTTCTCACTTTCCAGTGTCATAGAAGCGTGAAATTTGGCACAAGCATTGATTATGTCATAAATAGGAAAAGATAATGGGTCCCAACTCGATTATTCAATTCTATGTGCAAAAGAATTAGCGTCCAAATTTTATGTAAGGAATCCAATTTTCTCACATAGAAACTTGAAATTTGGCACGAGTATTGATTATGTCATAAATAGGAAAAGCTAATGGGTCCCAACTCGATTATTTAATTCTATGCGCAAAAGAATTAGCGTCCAAATTTTACGTACAGAATCCAATTTTCTCACATAGAAACTTAAAATTTGGCACGGGCATTGAATATGTCCTAAATAGGAAAAACTAACGGGTCCCAACTCGATTATTCAATTCTATGCGCAAACGAATTAGCGTCAAAATTTTACGTACGGAATGTATTTTTCTCACTTTCCAGTGTCATAGAAACGTGAAATTTGGCATGAGCATTAATTATGTCATAAATAGAAAAAGCTAATGGGTCCCAACTCGATTATTCAATTCTATGTGCAAAAGAATTAGCGTCCAAATTTTACGTACAGAATCCAATTTTCTCACATAGAAACTTAAAATTTGCCACGGGCATTGAATATGTCCTAAATAGGAAAAACTAACGGGTCCCAACTCGATTATTCAATTCTATGCGCAAAAGAATTAGCGTCAAAATTTTACGTACGGAATGTATTTTTCTCACTTTCCAGTGTCATAGAAGCGTGAAATTTGGCACGAGCATTGATTATGTCATAAATAGGAAAAGCTAATGGGTCCCAACTCGATTATTCAATTCTATGTGCAAAAGAATTAGCGTCCAAATTTTATGTACGGAATCCAATTTTCTCACATAGAAACTTGAAATTTGGCACGAGCATTGATTATGTCATAAATCGGAAAAGCTAATGGGTCCCAACTCGATTATTCAATTCTATGCGCAAAAGAATAAGCGTCCAAATTTTACGTACAGAATCCAATTTTCTCACATAGAAACTTAAAAAATTTGGCACGGGCATTGAATATGTCCTAAATAGGAAATACTAACGGGTCCCAACTCGATTTTTCAATTCTATGCGCAAAAGAATTAGCGTCAAAATTTTACGTACGGAATGTATTTTTCTCACTTTCCAGTGTCATAGAAATGTGAAATTGTGCACGAGCATTGATTATGTCATAAATAGGAAAAGCTAAAGGGTCCCAACTCGATTTATTCAATTCTATTTGCAAAAGAATTAGCGTCTAAATTTTACGTACAGAATCCAATTTTCTCACATAGAAACTTGAAATTTGGCACGGGCATTGATTATGTCATAAATAGGAAAAGCTAATGGGTCCCAACTCCGTTATTTAATTCTATGCGCAAAACAATTAGCGTCCAAATTTTATGTACGGTATGTAATTTTCTCACATAGAAACTTAAAATTTGGCACCTGCATTGATTATGTCATAAATAGGAAAAGCTAATGGGTCCCAACTCGATTATTCAATTCTATGCGCAAAGGAATTAGCGTCAAAATTTTACGTACGGAATATATTTTTCTCACTTTCCAGTGTCATAGAAGCGTGAAATTTGGCACGAGCATTGATTATGTCATAAATAGGAAAAGCAAATGGGTCCCAACTCGATTATTCAATTCTATGTGCAAAAGAATTAGCGTCCAAATTTTATGTACGGAATCCAATTTTCTCACATAGAAACTTGAAATTTGGCACGAGCATTGATTATGTCATAAATAGGAAAAGCTAATGGGTCCCAACTCGATTATTCAATTCTATGCGCAAAAGAATAAGCGTCCAAATTTTACGTACACAATCCAATTTTCTCACATAGAAACTTAAAATTTGGCACGGGCATTGAATATGTCCTAAATAGGAAAAACTAACGGGTCCCAACTCGATTTTTCAATTCTATGCGCAAAAGAATTAGCGTCAAAATTTTACGTACGGAATGTATTTTTCTCACTTTCCAGTGTCATAGAAACGTGAAATTTGGCATGAGCATTAATTATGTCATAAATAGGAAAAGCTAATGGGTCCCAACTCGATTATTCAATTCTATGTGCAAAAGAATTAGCGTCCAAATTTTACGTACAGAATCCAATTTTCTCACATAGAAACTTAAAATTTGGCACGGGCATTGAATATGTCCGAAATAGGAAAAACTATCGGGTCCCAACTCGATTATTCAATTCTATGCGCAAAAGAATTAGCGTCAAAATTTTACGTACGGAATGTATTTTTCTCACTTTCCAGTGTCATAGAAGCGTGAAATTTGGCACGAGCATTGATTATGTCATAAATAGGAAAAGCTAAAGGGGCCCAAAGCGATTATTCAATTCTATGTGCAAAAGAATTAGCATCCAAATTTTATGTATGGAATCCAATTTTCTCACATAGAAACTTGAAATTTGGCACGAGCATTGATTATGTTATAAATAGGAAAAGCTAATGGGTCCCAACTCGATTATTCAATTCTATGCGCAAAAGAATCAGCGTCCAAATTTTACGTACAGAATCCAATTTTCTCACATAGAAACTTAAAATTTGGCACGGGCATTGAATATGTCCTAAATAGGAAAAACTAACGGGTCCCAACTCGATTATTCAATTCCATGCGCAAAAGAATTAGCGTCAAAATTTTACGTACGGAATGTATTTTTCTCACTTTCCAGTGTCATAGAAGCGTGAAATTTGGCACGAGCATTGATTATGTCATAAATAGGAAAAGCTAATGGGTCCCAACTCGATTATTCAATTCTATGTGCAAAAGAATTAGCGTCCAAATTTTACGTACAGAATCCAATTTTCTCACATAGAAACTTAAAATTTGGCACGGGCATTGAATATGTCCTAAATAGGAAAAACTAACGGGTCCCAACTCGATTATTCAATTCTATGCGCAAAAGAATTAGCGTCAAAATTTTACGTACGGAATGTATTTTTCTCACTTTCCAGTGTCATAGAAACGTGAAATTTGGCATGAGCATTAATTATGTCATAAATAGGAAAAGCTAATGGGTCCCAACTCGATTATTCAATTCTATGTGCAAAAGAATTAGCGTCCAAATTTTACGTACAGAATCCAATTTTCTCACATAGAAACTTAAAATTTGGCACGGGCATTGAATATGTCCTAATTAGGAAAAACTAACGGGTCCCAACTCGATTATTCAATTCTATGCTCTAAAGAATTAGCGTAAAAATTTTACGTACGGAATGTATTTTTCTCACTTTCCAGTGTCATAGAAGCGTGAAATTTGGCACGAGCATTGATTATGTCATAAATAGGAAAAGCTAATGGGTCCCAACGCGATTATTCAATTCTATGTGCAAAAGAATTAGCGTCCAAATTTTATGTACGGAATCCAATTTTCTCACATAGAAACTTGAAATTTGGCACGAGCATTGATTATGTCATAAATAGGAAAAGCTAATGGGTCCCAACTCGATTATTCAATTCTATGCGCAAAAGAATTAGCGTCCAAATTTTACGTACAGAATCCAATTTTCTCACATAGAAACTTAAAATTTGGCACGGGCATTGAATATGTCCTAAATAGGAAAAACTAACGGGTCCCGACTCGATTATTCAATTCTATGTGCAAAAGAATTAGCGTCAAAATTTTACTTACGGAATGTATTTTTCTCACTTTCCAGTGTCATAAAAACGTGAAATTTGGCACGAGAATTGATTATGTCATAAATAGGAAAAGCTAATGGGTCCCAACTCGATTATTCAATTCTATGTGCAAAAGAATTAGCGTCCAAATTTTACGTACGGTATGTAATTTTCTCACATAGAAACTTAAAATTTGGCACGGGCATTGATTATGTCATAAATAGGAAAAGCTAATGGGTCCCAACTCCGTTATTTAATTCTATGCGCAAAAGAATTAGCGTCAAAATTTTACGTACGGTATGTAATTTTCTCACATAGAAACTTAAAATTTGGCACGGGCATTGATTACGTCATAAATAGGAAAAGCTAATGGGTCCTAACTCGATTATTCAATTCCATGTGCAAAAGAATTAGCGTCAAAATTTTACGTACGGAATCCAATTTTCTCACATAGAAACTTGAAATTTGGCACGAGCATTGATTATGTCATAAATAGGAAAAGCTAATGGGTCCCAACTCCGTTATTTAATTCTAGGCACAAAAGAATTAGCGTCCAAGTTTTATGTACGGAGTGTAATTTTCTCACATGGAAACTTAAAATTTGGCATGGGCATTGATTATGTCATAAATAGGAAAAGCTAATGGGTCCCAACTCGATTATTCAATTCTATGTGCAAAAGAATTAGCGTCCAAATTTTACGTACAGAATCCAATTTTCTCACATAGAAACTTAAAATTTGGCACGGGCATTGAATATGTCCTAAATAGGAAAAACTAACGGGTCCCAACTCGATTTATCAATTCTATGCGCAAAAGAATTAGCGTCAAAATTTTACGTACGGAATGTATTTTTCTCACTTTCCAGTGTCATAGAAACGTGAAATTTGGCATGAGCATTAATTATGTCATAAATAGGAAAAGCTAATGGGTCCCAACTCAATTATTCAATTCTATGTGCAAAAGAATTAGCGTCCAAATTTTACGTACGGAATCCAATTTTCTCACATAGAAACTGAAAATTTGGCACGGGCATTGAATATGTCCTAAATAGGAAAAACTAATGGGTCCCAACTCGATTATTCAATTCTATGCGCAAAAGAATTAGCGTCAAAATTTTACGTACGGAATGTATTTTTCTCACTTTCCAGTGTCATAGAAGCGTGAAATTTGGCACAAGCATTGATTATGTCATAAATAGGAAAAGCTAATGGGTCCCAACTCGATTATTCAATTCTATGTGCAAAAGAATTAGCGTCCAAATTTTATGTAAGGAATCCAATTTTCTCACATAGAAACTTGAAATTTGGCACGAGTATTGATTATGTCATAAATAGGAAAAGCTAATGGGTCCCAACTCGATTATTTAATTCTATGCGCAAAAGAATTAGCGTCCAAATTTTACGTACAGAATCCAATTTTCTCACATAGAAACTTAAAATTTGGCACGGGCATTGAATATGTCCTAAATAGTAAAAACTAATGGGTCCCAACTCGATTATTCAATTCTATGCGCAAACGAATTAGCGTCAAAATTTTACGTACGGAATGTATTTTTCTCACTTTCCAGTGTCATAGAAACGTGAAATTTGGCATGAGCATTAATTATGTCATAAATAGAAAAAGCTAATGGGTCCCAACTCGATTATTCAATTCTATGTGCAAAAGAATTAGCGTCCAAATTTTACGTACAGAATCCAATTTTCTCACATAGAAACTTAAAATTTGCCACGGGCATTGAATATGTCCTAAATAGGAAAAACTAACGGGTCCCAACTCGATTATTCAATTCTATGCGCAAAAGAATTAGCGTCAAAATTTTACGTACGGAATGTATTTTTCTCACTTTCCAGTGTCATAGAAGCGTGAAATTTGGCACGAGCATTGATTATGTCATAAATAGGAAAAGCTAATGGGTCCCAACTCGATTATTCAATTCTTTGTGCAAAAGAATTAGCGTCCAAATTTTATGTACGGAATCCAATTTTCTCACATAGAAACTTGAAATTTGGCACGGGCATTGATTATGTCATAAATAGGAAAAGCTAATGGGTCCCAACTCCGTTATTTAATTCTATGCGCAAAAGAATTAGCGTCCAAATTTTATGTACGGTATGTAATTTTCTCACATAGAAACTTAAAATTTGGCACCTGCATTGATTATGTCATAAATAGGAAAAGCTAATGGGTCCCAACTCGATTATTCAAATCTATGCGCAAAAGAATTAGCGTCAAAATTTTACGTACGGAATATATTTTTCTCACTTTCCAGTGTCATAGAAGCGTGAAATTTGGCACGAGCATTGATTATGTCATAAATAGGAAAAGCAAATGGGTCCCAACTCGATTATTCAATTCTATGTGCAAAAGAATTAGCGTCCAAATTTTATGTACGGAATCCAATTTTCTCACATAGAAACTTGAAATTTGGCACGAGCATTGATTATGTCATAAATCGGAAAAGCTAATGGGTCCCAACTCGATTATTCAATTCTATGCGCAAAAGAATTAGCGTCCAAATTTTACGTACAGAATCCAATTTTCTCACATAGAAACTTAAAATTTGGCACGGGCATTGAATATATCCTAAATAGGAAATACTAACGGGTCCCAACTCGATTTTTCAATTCTATGCGCAATAGAATTAGCGTCAAAATTTTACGTACGGAATGTATTTTTCTCACTTTCCAGTGTCATAGAAACGTGAAATTTGGCACGAGCATTGATTATGTCATAAATAGGAAAAGCTAATGGGTCCCAACTCGATTTATTCAATTCTATTTCCAAAAGAATTAGCGCCTAAATTTTACGTACAGAATCCAATTTTCTCACATAGAAACTTGAAATTTGGCACGGGCATTGATTATGTCATAAATAGGAAAAGCTAATGGGTCCCAACTCCGTTATTTAATTCTATGCGCAAAAGAATTAGCGTCAAAATTTTACGTACGGTATGTAATTTTCTCACATAGAAACTTAAAATTTGGCACGGGCATTGATTACGTCATAAATAGGAAAAGCTAATGGGTCCTAACTCGATTATTCAATTCCATGTGCAAAAGAATTAGCGTCAAAATTTTATGTACGGAATTCAATTTTCTCACATAGAAACTTGAAATTTGGCACGAGCATTGATTATGTCATAAATAGTAAAAGCTAATGGGTCCTAACTCCGTTATTTAATTCTAGGCACAAAAGAATTAGCGTCCAAGTTTTATGTACGGAGTGTAATTTTCTCCTATGGAAACTTAAAATTTGGCATGGGCATTGATTATGTCATAAATAGGAAAAGCTAATGGGTCCCAACTCGATTATTCAATTCTATGTGCAAAAGAATTAGCGTCCAAATTTTACGTACAGAATCCAATTTTCTCACATAGAAACTTAAAATTTGGCACGGGCATTGAATATGTCCTAAATAGGAAAAACTAACGGGTCCCAACTCGATTTATCAATTCTATGCGCAAAAGAATTAGCGTCAAAATTTTACGTACGGAATGTATTTTTCTCACTTTCCAGTGTCATAGAAGCGTGAAATTTGGCACGAGCATTGATTATGTCATAAATAGGAAAAGCTAATGGGTCCCAACTCGATTATTCAATTCTATGTGCAAAAGAATTAGCGTCCAAATTTTATGTAAGGAATCCAATTTTCTCACAGAGAAACTTGAAATTTGGCACGAGTATTGATTATGTCATAAATAGGAAAAGCTAATGAGTCCCAACTCGATTATTTAATTCTATGCGCAAAAGAATTAGCGTCCAAATTTTACGTACAGAATCCAATTTTCTCACATAGAAACTTAAAATTTGGCACGGGCATTGATTATGTCATAAATAGTAAAAACTAATGGGTCCCAACTCGATTATTCAATTCTATGCGCAAACGAATTAGCGTCAAAATTTTACGTACGGAATGTATTTTTCTCACTTTCCAGTGTCATAGAAATGTGAAATTTGGCATGAGCATTAATTATGTCATAAATAGAAAAAGCTAATGGGTCCCAACTCGATTATTCAATTCTATGTGCAAAAGAATTAGCGTCCAAATTTTACGTACAGAATCCAATTTTCTCACATAGAAACTTAAAATTTGCCACGGGCATTGAATATGTCCTAAATAGGAAAAACTAACGGGTCCCAACTCGATTATTCAATTCTATGCGCAAAAGAATTAGCGTCAAAATTTTACGTACGGAATGTATTTTTCTCACTTTCCAGTGTCATAGAAGCGTGAAATTTGGCACGAGCATTGATTATGTCATAAATAGGAAAAGCTAAAGGGGCCCAAAGCGATTATTCAATTCTATGTGCAAAAGAATTAGCATCCAAATTTTATGTACGGAATCCAATTTTCTCACATAGAAACTTGAAATTTGGCACGAGCATTGATTATGTCATAAATAGGAAAAGCTAATGGGTCCCAACTCGATTATTCAATTCTATGCGCAAAAGAATCAGCGTCCAAATTTTACGTACAGAATCCAATTTTCTCACATAGAAACTTAAAATTTGGCACGGGCATTGAATATGTCCTAAATAGGAAAAACTAACGGGTCCCAACTCGATTATTCAATTCCATGCGCAAAAGAATTAGCGTCAAAATTTTACGTACGGAATGTATTTTTCTCACTTTCCAGTGTCATAGAAGCGTGAAATTTGGCACGAGCATTGATTATGTCATAAATAGGAAAAGCTAATGGGTCCCAACTCGATTATTCAATTCTATGTGCAAAAGAATTAGCGTCCAAATTTTACGTACAGAATCCAATTTTCTCACATAGAAACTTAAAATTTGGCACGGGCATTGAATATGTCCTAAGTAGGAAAAACTAATGGGTCCCAACTCGATTATTCAATTCTATGCGCAAAAGAATTAGCGTCAAAATTTTACGTACGGAATGTATTTTTCTCACTTTCCAGTGTCATAGAAACGTGAAATTTGGCACGAGCATTGATTATGTCATAAATAGGAAAAGCTAATGGGTCCCAACTTGATTATTCAATTCTATGTGCAAAAGAATTAGCGTCCAAATTTTACGTACAGAATCCAATTTTCTCACATAGAAACTTAAAATTTGGCACGGGCATTGAATATGTCCTAAATAGGAAAAACTAACGGGTCCCAACTCGATTATTCAATTCTATGCGCAAAAGAATTAGCGTCAAAATTTTACGTACGGAATGTATTTTTCTCACTTTCCAGTGTCATAGAAACGTGAAATTTGGCATGAGCATTAATTATGTCATAAATAGGAAAAGCTAATGGGTCCCAACTCGATTATTCAATTCTATGTGCAAAAGAATTAGCGTCCAAATTTTACGTACAGAATCCAATTTTCTCACATAGAAACTTAAAATTTGGCACGGGCATTGAATATGTCCTAAATAGGAAAAACTAACGGGTCCCAACTCGATTTATCAATTCTATGCGCAAAAGAATTAGCGTCAAAATTTTACGTACGGAATGTATTTTTCTCACTTTCCAGTGTCATAGAAGCGTGAAATTTGGCACGAGCATTGATTATGTCATAAATAGGAAAAGCTAATGGGTCCCAACTCGATTATTCAATTCTATGTGCAAAAGAATTAGCGTCCAAATTTTATGTAAGGAATCCAATTTTCTCACAGAGAAACTTGAAATTTGGCACGAGTATTGATTATGTCATAAATAGGAAAAGCTAATGAGTCCCAACTCGATTATTTAATTCTATGCGCAAAAGAATTAGCGTCCAAATTTTACGTACAGAATCCAATTTTCTCACATAGAAACTTAAAATTTGGCACGGGCATTGATTATGTCATAAATAGTAAAAACTAATGGGTCCCAACTCGATTATTCAATTCTATGCGCAAACGAATTAGCGTCAAAATTTTACGTACGGAATGTATTTTTCTCACTTTCCAGTGTCATAGAAATGTGAAATTTGGCATGAGCATTAATTATGTCATAAATAGAAAAAGCTAATGGGTCCCAACTCGATTATTCAATTCTATGTGCAAAAGAATTAGCGTCCAAATTTTACGTACAGAATCCAATTTTCTCACATAGAAACTTAAAATTTGCCACGGGCATTGAATATGTCCTAAATAGGAAAAACTAACGGGTCCCAACTCGATTATTCAATTCTATGCGCAAAAGAATTAGCGTCAAAATTTTACGTACGGAATGTATTTTTCTCACTTTCCAGTGTCATAGAAGCGTGAAATTTGGCACGAGCATTGATTATGTCATAAATAGGAAAAGCTAAAGGGGCCCAAAGCGATTATTCAATTCTATGTGCAAAAGAATTAGCATCCAAATTTTATGTACGGAATCCAATTTTCTCACATAGAAACTTGAAATTTGGCACGAGCATTGATTATGTCATAAATAGGAAAAGCTAATGGGTCCCAACTCGATTATTCAATTCTATGCGCAAAAGAATCAGCGTCCAAATTTTACGTACAGAATCCAATTTTCTCACATAGAAACTTAAAATTTGGCACGGGCATTGAATATGTCCTAAATAGGAAAAACTAACGGGTCCCAACTCGATTATTCAATTCCATGCGCAAAAGAATTAGCGTCAAAATTTTACGTACGGAATGTATTTTTCTCACTTTCCAGTGTCATAGAAGCGTGAAATTTGGCACGAGCATTGATTATGTCATAAATAGGAAAAGCTAATGGGTCCCAACTCGATTATTCAATTCTATGTGCAAAAGAATTAGCGTCCAAATTTTACGTACAGAATCCAATTTTCTCACATAGAAACTTAAAATTTGGCACGGGCATTGAATATGTCCTAAGTAGGAAAAACTAATGGGTCCCAACTCGATTATTCAATTCTATGCGCAAAAGAATTAGCGTCAAAATTTTACGTACGGAATGTATTTTTCTCACTTTCCAGTGTCATAGAAACGTGAAATTTGGCACGAGCATTGATTATGTCATAAATAGGAAAAGCTAATGGGTCCCAACTTGATTATTCAATTCTATGTGCAAAAGAATTAGCGTCCAAATTTTACGTACAGAATCCAATTTTCTCACATAGAAACTTAAAATTTGGCACGGGCATTGAATATGTCCTAAATAGGAAAAACTAACGGGTCCCAACTCGATTATTCAATTCTATGCGCAAAAGAATTAGCGTCAAAATTTTACGTACGGAATGTATTTTTCTCACTTTCCAGTGTCATAGAAACGTGAAATTTGGCATGAGCATTAATTATGTCATAAATAGGAAAAGCTAATGGGTCCCAACTCGATTATTCAATTCTATGTGCAAAAGAATTAGCGTCCAAATTTTACGTACAGAATCCAATTTTCTCACATAGAAACTTAAAATTTGGCACGGGCATTGAATATGTCCTAAATAGGAAAAACTAACGGGTCCCAACTCGATTATTCAATTCTATGCTCTAAAGAATTAGCGTAAAAATTTTACGTACGGAATGTATTTTTCTCACTTTCCAGTGTCATAGAAGCGTGAAATTTGGCACGAGCATTGATTATGTCATAAATAGGAAAAGCTAATGGGTCCCAACGCGATTATTCAATTCTATGTGCAAAAGAATTAGCGTCCAAATTTTACGTACAGAATCCAATTTTCTCACATAGAAACTTAAAATTTGGCACGGGCATTGAATATGTCCTAAATAGGAAAAACTAACGGGTCCCGACTCGATTATTCAATTCTATGTGCAAAAGAATTAGCGTCAAAATTTTACTTACGGAATGTATTTTTCTCACTTTCCAGTGTCATAAAAGCGTGAAATTTGGCACGAGAATTGATTATGTCATAAATAGGAAAAGCTAATGGGTCCCAACTCGATTATTCAATTCTATGTGCAAAAGAATTAGCGTCCAAATTTTACGTACGGTATGTAATTTTCTCACATAGAAACTTAAAATTTGGCACGGGCATTGATTATGTCATAAATAGGAAAAGCTAATGGGTCCCAACTCCGTTATTTAATTCTATGCGCAAAAGAATTAGCGTCAAAATTTTACGTACGGTATGTAATTTTCTCACATAGAAACTTAAAATTTGGCACGGGCATTGATTACGTCATAAATAGGAAAAGCTAATGGGTCCTAACTCGATTATTCAATTCCATGTGCAAAAGAATTAGCGTCAAAATTTTACGTACGGAATCCAATTTTCTCACATAGAAACTTGAAATTTGGCACGAGCATTGATTATGTCATAAATAGGAAAAGCTAATGGGTCCCAACTCCGTTATTTAATTCTAGGCACAAAAGAATTAGCGTCCAAGTTTTATGTACGGAGTGTAATTTTCTCACATGGAAACTTAAAATTTGGCATGGGCATTGATTATGTCATAAATAGGAAAAGCTAATGGGTCCCAACTCGATTATTCAATTCTATGTGCAAAAGAATTAGCGTCCAAATTTTACGTACAGAATCCAATTTTCTCACATAGAAACTTAAAATTTGGCACGGGCATTGAATATGTCCTAAATAGGAAAAACTAACGGGTCCCAACTCGATTTATCAATTCTATGCGCAAAAGAATTAGCGTCAAAATTTTACGTACGGAATGTATTTTTCTCACTTTCCAGTGTCATAGAAACGTGAAATTTGGCATGAGCATTAATTATGTCATAAATAGGAAAAGCTAATGGGTCCCAACTCAATTATTCAATTCTATGTGCAAAAGAATTAGCGTCCAAATTTTACGTACGGAATCCAATTTTCTCACATAGAAACTGAAAATTTGGCACGGGCATTGAATATGTCCTAAATAGGAAAAACTAATGGGTCCCAACTCGATTATTCAATTCTATGCGCAAAAGAATTAGCGTCAAAATTTTACGTACGGAATGTATTTTTCTCACTTTCCAGTGTCATAGAAGCGTGAAATTTGGCACAAGCATTGATTATGTCATAAATAGGAAAAGATAATGGGTCCCAACTCGATTATTCAATTCTATGTGCAAAAGAATTAGCGTCCAAATTTTATGTAAGGAATCCAATTTTCTCACATAGAAACTTGAAATTTGGCACGAGTATTGATTATGTCATAAATAGGAAAAGCTAATGGGTCCCAACTCGATTATTTAATTCTATGCGCAAAAGAATTAGCGTCCAAATTTAACGTACAGAATCCAATTTTCTCACATAGAAACTTAAAATTTGGCACGGGCATTGAATATGTCCTAAATAGTAAAAACTAATGGGTCCCAACTCGATTATTCAATTCTATGCGCAAACGAATTAGCGTCAAAATTTTACGTACGGAATGTATTTTTCTCACTTTCCAGTGTCATAGAAACGTGAAATTTGGCATGAGCATTAATTATGTCATAAATAGAAAAAGCTAATGGGTCCCAACTCGATTATTCAATTCTATGTGCAAAAGAATTAGCGTCCAAATTTTACGTACAGAATCCAATTTTCTCACATAGAAACTTAAAATTTGCCACGGGCATTGAATATGTCCTAAATAGGAAAAACTAACGGGTCCCAACTCGATTATTCAATTCTATGCGCAAAAGAATTAGCGTCAAAATTTTACGTACGGAATGTATTTTTCTCACTTTCCAGTGTCATAGAAGCGTGAAATTTGGCACGAGCATTGATTATGTCATAAATAGGAAAAGCTAATGGGTCCCAACTCGATTATTCAATTCTATGTGCAAAAGAATTAGCGTCCAAATTTTATGTACGGAATCCAATTTTCTCACATAGAAACTTGAAATTTGGCACGAGCATTGATTATGTCATAAATCGGAAAAGCTAATGGGTCCCAACTCGATTATTCAATTCTATGCGCAAAAGAATTAGCGTCCAAATTTTACGTACAGAATCCAATTTTCTCACATAGAAACTTAAAATTTGGCACGGGCATTGAATATGTCCTAAATAGGAAATACTAACGGGTCCCAACTCGATTTTTCAATTCTATGCGCAAAAGAATTAGCGTCAAAATTTTACGTACGGAATGTATTTTTCTCACTTTCCAGTGTCATAGAAACGTGAAATTGTGCACGAGCATTGATTATGTCATAAATAGAAAAAGCTAATGGGTCCCAACTCGATTTATTCAATTCTATTTGCAAAAGAATTAGCGTCTAAATTTTACGTACAGAATCCAATTTTCTCACATAGAAACTTGAAATTTGGCACGGGCATTGATTATGTCATAAATAGGAAAAGCTAATGGGTCCCAACTCCGTTATTTAATTCTATGCGCAAAACAATTAGCGTCCAAATTTTATGTACGGTATGTAATTTTCTCACATAGAAACTTAAAATTTGGCACCTGCATTGATTATGTCCTAAATAGGAAAAGCTAATGGGTCCCAACTCGATTATTCAATTCTATGCGCAAAAGAATTAGCGTCAAAATTTTACGTACGGAATAGATTTTTCTCACTTTCCAGTGTCATAGAAGCGTGAAATTTGGCACGAGCATTGATTATGTCATAAATAGGAAAAGCAAATGGGTCCCAACTCGATTATTCAATTCTATGTGCAAAAGAATTAGCGTCCAAATTTTATGTACGGAATCCAATTTTCTCACATAGAAACTTGAAATTTGGCACGAGCATTGATTATGTCATAAATCGGAAAAGCTAATGGGTCCCAACTCGATTATTCAATTCTATGCGCAAAAGAATTAGCGTCCAAATTTTACGTACATAATCCAATTTTCTCACATAGAAACTTAAAATTTGGCACGAGCATTGAATATGTCCGAAATAGGAAAAACTAACGGGTCCCAACTCGATTATTCAATTCTATGCGCAAAAGAATTAGCGTCAAAATTTTACGTACGGAATGTATTTTTCTCACTTTCCAGTGTCATAGAAGCGTGAAATTTGGCACGAGCATTGATTATGTCATAAATAGGAAAAGCTAAAGGGGCCCAAAGCGATTATTCAATTCTATGTGCAAAAGAATTAGCGTCCAAATTTTATGTACGGAATCCAATTTTCTCACATAGAAACTTGAAATTTGGCACGAGCATTGATTATGTCATAAATAGGAAAAGCTAATGGGTCCCAACTCGATTATTCAATTCTATGCGCAAAAGAATTAGCGTCCAAATTTTACGTACAGAATCCAATTTTCTCACATAGAAACTTAAAATTTGGCACGGGCATTAAATATGTCCTAAATAGGAAAAACTAACGGGTCCCAACTCGATTATTCAATTCCATGCGCAAAAGAATTAGCGTCAAAATTTTACGTACGGAATGTATTTTTCTCACTTTCCAGTGTCATAGAAGCGTGAAATTTGGCACGAGCATTGATTATGTCATAAATAGGAAAAGCTAATGGGTCCCAACTCGATTATTCAATTCTATGTGCAAAAGAATGAGCGTCCAAATTTTACGTACAGAATCCAATTTTCTCACATAGAAACTTAAAATTTGGCACGGGCATTGAATATGTCCTAAGTAGGAAAAACTAATGGGTCCCAACTCGATTATTCAATTCTATGCGCAAAAGAATTAGCGTCAAAATTTTACGTACGGAATGTATTTTTCTCACTTTCCAGTGTCATAGAAATGTGAAATTTGGCACGAGCATTGATTATGTCATAAATAGGAAAAGCTAATGGGTCCCAACTTGATTATTCAATTCTATGTGCAAAAGAATTAGCGTCCAAATTTTATGTACGGAATCCAATTTTCTCACATAGAAACTTGAAATTTGGCACGAGCATTGATTATGTCATAAATAGGAATAGCTAATGGGTCCCAACTCGATTATTTAATTCTATGCGCAAAAGAATAAGCGTCCAAATTTTACGTACACAATCCAATTTTCTCACATAGAAACTTAAAATTTGGCACGGGCATTGAATATGTCCTAAATAGGAAAAACTAACGGGTCCCAACTCGATTTTTCAATTCTATGCGCAAAAGAATTAGCGTCAAAATTTTACGTACGGAATGTATTTTTCTCACTTTCCAGTGTCATAGAAACGTGAAATTTGGCATGAGCATTAATTATGTCATAAATAGGAAAAGCTAATGGGTCCCAACTCAATTATTCAATTCTATGTGCAAAAGAATTAGCGTCCAAATTTTACGTACAGAATCCAATTTTCTCACATAGAAACTTAAAATTTGGCACGGGCATTGAATATGTCCTAAATAGGAAAAACTAACGGGTCCCAACTCGATTATTCAATTCTATGCGCAAAATATTTAGCGTCAAAATTTTACGTACGGAATGTATTTTTCTCACTTTCCAGTGTCATAGAAGCGTGAAATTTGGCACGAGCATTGATTATGTCATAAATAGGAAAAGCTAATGGGTCCCAACTCGATTATTCAATTCTATGTGCAAAAGAATTAGCGTCCAAATTTTACGTATAGAATCCAATTTTCTCACATAGAAACTTAAAATTTGGCACGGGCATTGAATATGTCCTAAATAGGAAAAACTAACGGGTCCCAACTCGATTATTCAATTCTATGCGCAAAAGAATTAGCGTCAAAATTTTACGTACGGAATGTATTTTTCTCACTTTCCAGTGTCATAGAAGCGTGAAATTTGGCACGAGCATTGATTATGTCATAAATAGGAAAAGCTAATGGGTCCCAACGCGATTATTCAATTCTATGTGCAAAAGAATTAGCGTCCAAATTTTATGTACGGAATCCAATTTTCTCACATAGAAACTTGAAATTTGGCACGAGCATTGATTATGTCATAAATAGGAAAAGCTAATGGGTCCCAACTCGATTATTCAATTCTATGCGCAAAAGAATTAGCGTCCAAATTTTACGTACAGAATCCAATTTTCTCACATAGAAACTTAAAATTTGGCACGGGCATTGAATATGTCCTAAATAGGAAAAACTAACGGGTCCCGACTCGATTTTTCAATTCTATGTGCAAAAGAATTAGCGTCAAAATTTTACGTACGGAATGTATTTTTCTCACTTTCCAGTGTCATAGAAGCGTGAAATTTGGCACGAGCATTGATTATGTCATAAATAGGAAAAGCTAATGGGTCCCAACGCGATTATTCAATTCTATGTGCAAAAGAATTAGCGTCCAAATTTTATGTACGGAATCCAATTTTCTCACATAGAAACTTGAAATTTGGCACGAGCATTGATTATGTCATAAATAGGAAAAGCTAATGGGTCCCAACTCGATTATTCAATTCTATGCGCAAAAGAATTAGCGTCCAAATTTTACGTACAGAATCCAATTTTCTCACATAGAAACTTAAAATTTGGCACGGGCATTGAATATGTCCTAAATAGGAAAAACTAACGGGTCCCGACTCGATTTTTCAATTCTATGTGCAAAAGAATTAGCGTCAAAATTTTACGTACGGAATGTATTTTTCTCACTTTCCAGTGTCATAGAAGCGTGAAATTTGGCACGAGCATTGATTATGTCATAAATAGGAAAAGCTAATGGGTCCCAACGCAATTATTCAATTCTATGTGCAAAAGAATTAGCGTCCAAATTTTATGTACGGAATCCAATTTTCTCACATAGAAACTTGAAATTTGGCACGAGCATTGATTATGTCATAAATAGGAAAAGCTAATGGGTCCCAACTCGATTATTCAATTCTATTTGCAAAAGAATTAGCGTCTAAATTTTACGTACAGAATCCAATTTTCTCACATAGAAACTTGAAATTTGGCACGGGCATTGATTATGTCATAAATAGGAAAAGCTAATGGGTCCCAACTCCGTTATTTAATTCTATGCGCAAAAGAATTAGCGTCAAAATTTTACGTACGGTATGTAATTTTCTCACATAGAAACTTAAAATTTGACACGGGCATTGATTACGTCATAAATAGGAAAAGCTAATGGGTCCTAACTCGATTATTCAATTCCATGTGCAAAACAATTAGTGTCAAAATTTTATGTACGGAATTCAATTTTCTCACATAGAAACTTGAAATTTGGCACGAGCATTGATTATGTCATAAATAGGAAAAGCTAATGGGTCCCAACTCCGTTATTTAATTCTAGGCACAAAAGAATTAGCGTCCAAGTTTTATGTACGGAGTGTAATTTTCTCACATGGAAACTTAAAATTTGGCATGGGCATTGATTATGTCATAAATAGGAAAAGCTAATGGGTCCCAACTCGATTATTCAATTCTATGTGCAAAAGAATTAGCGTCCAAATTTTACGTACAGAATCCAATTTTCTCACATAGAAACTTAAAATTTGGCACGGGCATTGAATATGTCCTAAATAGGAAAAACTAACGGGTCCCAACTCGATTTATCAATTCTATGCGCAAAAGAATTAGCGTCAAAATTTTACGTACGGAATGTATTTTTCTCACTTTCCAGTGTCATAGAAACGTGAAATTTGGCATGAGCATTAATTATGTCATAAATAGGAAAAGCTAATGGGTCCCAACTCAATTATTCAATTCTATGTGCAAAAGAATTAGCGTCCAAATTTTACGTACGGAATCCAATTTTCTCACATAGAAACTTAAAATTTGGCACGGGCATTGAATATGTCCTAAATAGGAAAAACTAATGGGTCCCAACTCGATTATTCAATTCTATGCGCAAAAGAATTAGCGTCAAAATTTTACGTACGGAATGTATTTTTCTCACTTTCCAGTGTCATAGAAGCGTGAAATTTGGCACAAGCATTGATTATGTCATAAATAGGAAAAGATAATGGGTCCCAACTCGATTATTCAATTCTATGTGCAAAAGAATTAGCGTCCAAATTTTATGTAAGGAATCCAATTTTCTCACATAGAAACTTGAAATTTGGCACGAGTATTGATTATGTCATAAATAGGAAAAGCTAATGGGTCCCAACTCGATTATTTAATTCTCTGCGCAAAAGAATTAGCGTCCAAATTTTACGTACAGAATCCAATTTTCTCACATAGAAACTTAAAATTTGGCACGGGCATTGAATATGTCCTAAATAGGAAAAACTAACGGGTCCCAACTCGATTATTCAATTCTATGCGCAAAAGAATTAGCGTCAAAATTTTACGTACGGAATGTATTTTTCTCACTTTCCAGTGTCATAGAAACGTGAAATTTGGCATGAGCATTAATTATGTCATAAATAGGAAAAGCTAATGGGTCCCAACTCGATTATTCAATTCTATGTGCAAAAGAATTAGCGTCCAAATTTTACGTACAGAATCCAATTTTCTCACATAGAAACTTAAAATTTGGCACGGGCATTGAATATGTCCTAAATAGGAATAACTAACGGGTCCCAACTCGATTATTCAATTCTATGCGCAAAAGAATTAGCGTCAAAATTTTACGTACAGAATGTATTTTTCTCACTTTCCAGTGTCATAGAAGCGTGAAATTTGGCACGAGCATTGATTATGTCATAAATAGGAAAAGCTAATGGGTCCCAACGCGATTATTCAATTCTATGTGCAAAAGAATTAGCGTCCAAATTTTATGTACGGAATCCAATTTTCTCACATAGAAACTTGAAATTTGGCACGAGCATTGATTATGTCATAAATAGGAAAAGCTAATGGGTCCCAACTCGATTATTCAATTCTATGCGCAAAAGAATTAGCGTCAAAATTTTACGTACGGAATGTATTTTTCTCACTTTCCAGTGTCATAAAAACGTGAAATTTGGCACGAGCATTGATTATGTCATAAATAGGAAAAGCTAATGGGTCCCAACTCGATTATTCAATTCTATTTGCAAAAGAATTAGCGTCTAAATTTTACGTACAGAATCCAATTTTCTCACATAGAAACTTGAAATTTGGCACGGGCATTGATTATGTCATAAATAGGAAAAGCTAATGGGTCCCAACTCCGTTATTTAATTCTATGCGCAAAAGAATTAGCGTCAAAATTTTACGTACGGTATGTAATTTTCTCACATAGAAACTTAAAATTTGGCACGGGCATTGATTACGTCATAAATAGGAAAAGCTAATGGGTCCTAACTCGATTATTCAATTCCATGTGCAAAAGAATTAGTGTCAAAATTTTATGTACGGAATTCAATTTACTCACATAGAAACTTGAAATTTGGCACGAGCATTGATTATGTCATAAATAGGAAAAGCTAATGGGTCCCAACTCGATTATTCAATTCTATGTGCAAAAGAATTAGCGTCCAAATTTTATGTACGGAATCCAATTTTCTCACATAGAAACTTGAAATTTGGCACGAGCATTGATTATGTCCTAAATAGGAAAAACTAATGGGTCCCAACTCGATTATTCAATTCTATGCGCAAAAGAATTAGCGTCAAAATTTTACGTACGGAATGTATTTTTCTCACTTTCCAGTGTCATAGAAGCGTGAAATTTGGCACAAGCATTGATTATGTCATAAATAGGAAAAGCTAATGGGTCCCAACTCGATTATTCAATTCTATGTGCAAAAGAATTAGCGTCCAAATTTTATGTAAGGAATCCAATTTTCTCACATAGAAACTTGAAATTTGGCACGAGTATTGATTATGTCATAAATAGGAAAAGCTAATGGGTCCCAACTCGATTATTTAATTCTATGCGCAAAAGAATTAGCGTCCAAATTTTACATACAGAATCCAATTTTCTCACATAGAAACTTAAAATTTGGCACGGGCATTGAATATGTCCTAAATAGTAAAAACTAATGGGTCCCAACTCGATTATTCAATTCTATGCGCAAACGAATTAGCGTCAAAATTTTACGTACGGAATGTATTTTTCTCACTTTCCAGTGTCATAGAAACGTGAAATTTGGCATGAGCATTAATTATGTCATAAATAGAAAAAGCTAATGGGTCCCAACTCGATTATTCAATTCTATGTGCAAAAGAATTAGCGTCCAAATTTTACGTACAGAATCCAATTTTCTCACATAGAAACTTAAAATTTGCCACGGGCATTGAATATGTCCTAAATAGGAAAAACTAACGGGTCCCAACTCGATTATTCAATTCTATGCGCAAAAGAATTAGCGTCAAAATTTTACATACGGAATGTATTTTTCTCACTTTCCAGTGTCATAGAAACGTGAAATTGTGCACGAGCATTGATTATGTCATAAATAGGAAAAGCTAATGGGTCCCAACTCGATTTATTCAATTCTATTTGCAAAAGAATTAGCGTCTAAATTTTACGTACAGAATCCAATTTTCTCACATAGAAACTTGAAATTTGGCACGGGCATTGATTATGTCATAAATAGGAAAAGCTAATGGGTCCCAACTCCGTTATTTAATTCTATGCGCAAAAGAATTAGCGTCCAAATTTTATGTACGGTATGTAATTTTCTCACATAGAAACTTAAAATTTGGCACCTGCATTGATTATGTCATAAATAGGAAAAGCTAATGGGTCCCAACTCGATTATTCAAATCTATGCGCAAAAGAATTAGCGTCAAAATTTTACGTACGGAATATATTTTTCTCACTTTCCAGTGTCATAGAAGCGTGACATTTGGCACGAGCATTGATTATGTCATAAATAGGAAAAGCAAATGGGTCCCAACTCGATTATTCAATTCTATGTGCAAAAGAATTAGCGTCCAAATTTTATGTACGGAATCCAATTTTCTCACATAGAAACTTGAAATTTGGCACGAGCATTGATTATGTCATAAATCGGAAAAGCTAATGGGTCCCAACTCGATTATTCAATTCTATGCGCAAAAGAATTAGCGTCCAAATTTTACGTACAGAATCCAATTTTCTCACATAGAAACTTAAAATTTGGCACGGGCATTGAATATATCCTAAATAGGAAATACTAACGGGTCCCAACTCGATTTTTCAATTCTATGCGCAATAGAATTAGCGTCAAAATTTTACGTACGGAATGTATTTTTCTCACTTTCCAGTGTCATAGAAACGTGAAATTTGGCACGAGCATTGATTATGTCATAAATAGGAAAAGCTAATGGGTCCCAACTCGATTTATTCAATTCTATTTCCAAAAGAATTAGCGCCTAAATTTTACGTACAGAATCCAATTTTCTCACATAGAAACTTGAAATTTGGCACGGGCATTGATTATGTCATAAATAGGAAAAGCTAATGGGTCCCAACTCCGTTATTTAATTCTATGCGCAAAAGAATTAGCGTCAAAATTTTACGTACGGTATGTAATTTTCTCACATAGAAACTTAAAATTTGGCACAGGCATTGATTACGTCATAAATAGGAAAAGCTAATGGGTCCTAACTCGATTATTCAATTCCATGTGCAAAAGAATTAGCGTCAAAATTTTATGTACGGAATTCAATTTTCTCACATAGAAACTTGAAATTTGGCACGAGCATTGATTATGTCATAAATAGTAAAAGCTAATGGGTCCTAACTCCGTTATTTAATTCTAGGCACAAAAGAATTAGCGTCCAAGTTTTATGTACGGAGTGTAATTTTCTCATATGGAAACTTAAAATTTGGCATGGGCATTGATTATGTCATAAATAGGAAAAGCTAATGGGTCCCAACTCGATTATTCAATTCTATGTGCAAAAGAATTAGCGTCCAAATTTTACGTACAGAATCCAATTTTCTCACATAGAAACTTAAAATTTGGCACGGGCATTGAATATGTCCTAAATAGGAAAAACTAACGGGTCCCAACTCGATTTATCAATTCTATGCGCAAAAGAATTAGCGTCAAAATTTTACGTACGGAATGTATTTTTCTCACTTTCCAGTGTCATAGAAACGTGAAATTTTGCATGAGCATTAATTATGTCATAAATAGGAAAAGCTAATGGGTCCCAACTCAATTATTCAATTCTATGTGCAAAAGAATTAGCGTCCAAATTTTACGTACGGAATCCAATTTTCTCACATAGAAACTTAAAATTTGGCACGGGCATTGAATATTTCCTAAATAGGAAAAACTAATGGGTCCCAACTCGATTATTCAATTCTATGCGCAAAAGAATTAGCGTCAAAATTTTACGTACGGAATGTATTTTTCTCACTTTCCAGTGTCATAGAAGCGTGAAATTTGGCACGAGCATTGATTATGTCATAAATAGGAAAAGCTAATGGGTCCCAACTCGATTATTCAATTCTATGTGCAAAAGAATTAGCGTCCAAATTTTATGTAAGGAATCCAATTTTCTCACAGAGAAACTTGAAATTTGGCACGAGTATTGATTATGTCATAAATAGGAAAAGCTAATGAGTCCCAACTCGATTATTTAATTCTATGCGCAAAAGAATTAGCGTCCAAATTTTACGTACAGAATCCAATTTTCTCACATAGAAACTTAAAATTTGGCACGGGCATTGATTATGTCTTAAATAGTAAAAACTAATGGGTCCCAACTCGATTATTCAATTCTATGCGCAAACGAATTAGCGTCAAAATTTTACGTACGGAATGTATTTTTCTCACTTTCCAGTGTCATAGAAACGTGAAATTTGGCATGAGCATTAATTATGTCATAAATAGAAAAAGCTAATGGGTCCCAACTCGATTATTCAATTCTATGTGCAAAAGAATTAGCGTCCAAATTTTACGTACAGAATCCAATTTTCTCACATAGAAACTTAAAATTTGCCACGGGCATTGAATATGTCCTAAATAGGAAAAACTAACGGGTCCCAACTCGATTATTCAATTCTATGCGCAAAAGAATTAGCGTCAAAATTTTACGTACGGAATGTATTTTTCTCACTTTCCAGTGTCATAGAAGCGTGAAATTTGGCACGAGCATTGATTATGTCATAAATAGGAAAAGCTAATGGGTCCCAACCCGATTTATTCAATTCTATTTGCAAAAGAATTAGCGTCTAAATTTTACGTACAGAATCCAATTTTCTCACATAGAAACTTGAAATTTGGCACGGGCATTGATTATGTCATAAATAGGAAAAGCTAATGGGTCCCAACTCCGTTATTTAATTCTATGCGCAAAAGAATTAGCGTCCAAATTTTATGTACGGTATGTAATTTTCTCACATAGAAACTTAAAATTTGGCACCTGCATTGATTATTTCATAAATAGGAAAAGCTAATGGGTCCCAACTCGATTATTCAATTCTATGCGCAAAAGAATTAGCGTCAAAATTTTACGTACGGAATATATTTTTCTCACTTTCCAGTGTCATAGAAGCGTGAAATTTGGCACGAGCATTGATTATGTCATAAATAGGAAAAGCAAATGGGTCCCAACTCGATTATTCAATTCTATGTGCAAAAGAATTAGCGTCCAAATTTTATGTACGGAATCCAATTTTCTCACATAGAAACTTGAAATTTGGCACGAGCATTGATTATGTCATAAATCGGAAAAGCTAATGGGTCCCAACTCGATTATTCAATTCTATGCGCAAAAGAATTAGCGTGCAAATTTTACGTACAGATTCCAATTTTCTCACATAGAAACTTAAAATTTGGCACGGGCATTGAATATGTCCTAAATAGGAAATACTAACGGGTCCCAACTCGATTTTTCAATTCTATGCGCAAAAGAATTAGCGTCAAAATTTTACGTACGGAATGTATTTTTCTCACTTTCCAGTGTCATAGAAACGTGAAATTTGGCACGAGCATTGATTATGTCATAAATAGGAAAAGCTAATGGGTCCCAACTCGATTTATTCAATTCTATTTCCAAAAGAATTAGCGTCTAAATTTTACGTACAGAATCCAATTTTCTCACATAGAAACTTGAAATTTGGCACGGGCATTGATTATGTCATAAATAGGAAAAGCTAATGGGTCCCAACTCCGTTATTTAATTCTATGCGCAAAAGAATTAGCGTCAAAATTTTACGTACGGTATGTAATTTTCTCACATAGAAACTTAAAATTTGGCACGGGCATTGAATATGTCCTAAATAGGAAATACTAACGGGTCCCAACTCGATTTTTCAATTCTATGCGCAAAAGAATTAGCGTCAAAATTTTACGTACGGAATGTATTTTTCTCACTTTCCAGTGTCATAGAAACGTGAAATTTGGCACGAGCATTGATTATGTCATAAATAGGAAAAGCTAATGGGTCCCAACTCGATTTATTCAATTCTTTTTCCAAAAGAATTAGCGTCTAAATTTTACGTACAGAATCCAATTTTCTCACATAGAAACTTGAAATTTGGCACGGGCATTGATTATGTCATAAATAGGAAAAGCTAATGGGTCCCAACTCCGTTATTTAATTCTATGCGCAAAAGAATTAGCATCCAAATTTTACGTACGGTATGTAATTTTCTCACATAGAAACTTAAAATTTGGCACCTGCATTGATTATGTCATAAATAGGAAAAGCTAATGGGTCCCAACTCCGTTTTTTAATTCTAGGCACAAAAGAATTAGCGTCCAAGTTTTATGTACGGAGTGTAATTTTCTCACATGGAAACTTAAAATTTGGCACGGGCATTGAATATGTCCAAAATAGGAAAAGCTAATGGGTCCCAACTCGATTATTCAATTCTATGCGCAAAAGAATTAGCATCAAAATTTTACGTACGGAATGTATTTTTCTCACTTTCCAGTGTCATAGAAACGTGAAATTTGGCATGAGCATTAATTATGTCATAAATAGGAAAAGCTAATGGGTCCCAACTCGATTATTCAATTCTATGTGCAAAAGAATTAGCGTCCAAATTTTATGTACGGAATCCAATTTTCTCACATAGAAACTTGAAATTTGGCACGAGCATTGATTATGTCATAAATAGGAAAAGCTAATGGGTCCCAACTCGATTATTCAATTCTATGTGCAAAAGAATTAGCGTCCAAATTTTACGTACAATATCCAATTTTCTCACATAGAAACTTAAAATTTGGCACGGGCATTGAATATGTCCTAAATAGGAAAAACTAACGGGTCCCAACTCGATTATTCAATTCTATGCGCAAAAGAATTAGCGTCAAAATTTTACCTACGGAATGTATTTTTCTCACTTTCCAGTGTCATAGAAACGTGAAATTTGGCATGAGCATTAATTATGTCATAAATAGGAAAAGCTAATGGGTCCCAACTCGATTATTCAATTCTATGTGCAAAAGAATTAGCGTCCAAATTTTACGTACAGAATCCAATTTTCTCACATAGAAACTTAAAATTTGGCACGGGCATTGAATATGTCCTAAATAGGAAAAACTAACGGGTCCCAACTCAATTATTCAATTCTATGTGCAAAAGAATTAGCGTCCAAATTCTATGTACAGAATCCAATTTTCTCACATAGAAACTTGAAATTTGGCACGAGCATTGATTATGTCATAAATAGGAAAAGCTAATGGTTCCCAACTCGATTATTCAATTCTATGCGCAAAAGAATTAGCATCTAAATTTTACGTACGGAATCCAATTTTCTCACATAGAAACTTGAAATTTGGCACGAGCATTGATTATGTCATAAATAGGAAAAGCTAATGGGTCCCAACTCCGTTATTTAATTCTATGCGCAAAAGAATTAGCGTCCAAATTTTACGTACGGTATGTAATTTTCTCACATAGAAACTTAAAATTTGGCACCTGCATTGATTTTGTCATAAATAGGAAAAGCTAATGGGTCCTAAGTCGATTATTCAATTCCATGTGCAAAAGAATTAGCGTCAAAATTTTACGTACGGAATCCAATTTTCTCACATAGAAACTTGAAATTTGGCACGAGGATTGATTATGTGATAAATAGGAAAAGCTAATGGGTCCCAACTCGATTATTTAATTCTAGGCACAAAAGAATTAGCGTCCCAGTTTTATGTACGGAGTGTAATTTTCTCACATGGAAACTTAAAATTTGGCTCGGGCATTGATTATGTCCTAAATAGGAAAAGCGAATGTGTCCCAACTCAATTATTCAATTCTATGTGCAAAAGAATTAGCGTCCAAATTTTACGTACAGAATCCAATTTTCTCACATAGAAACTTAAAATTTCGCACGGGCATTGAATATGTCCTAAATAGGAAAAACTAACGGGTCCCAACTCGATTATTCAATTCTATGCGCAAAAGAATTAGCGTCAAAATTTTACGTACGGAATGTATTTTTCTCACTTTCCAGTGTCATAGAAACGTGAAATTTGGCACGAGCATTGATTATGTCATAAATAGGAAAAGCTAATGGGTCCCAACTCGATTATTCAATTCTATGCGCAAAAGAATTAGCGTCCAAATTTTACGTACAGAATCCAATTTTCTCACATAGAAACTTAAAATTTGGCACGGGCATTGAATATGTCCTAAATAGGAAAAACTAACGGGTCCCAACTCGATTTTTCAATTCTATGCGCAAAAGAATTAGCGTCAAAATTTTACGTACGTAATGTATTTTTCTCACTTT
The DNA here is from genome assembly GCF_035609145.1 of Eleutherodactylus coqui. Lineage (NCBI taxonomy): Eukaryota > Metazoa > Chordata > Amphibia > Anura > Eleutherodactylidae > Eleutherodactylus > Eleutherodactylus coqui. The sequence continues at coordinate 27,488,625 of NC_089844.1, read as the reverse complement.
CCAGTGTCATAGAAACGTGAAATTTGGCACGAACATTGATTATGTCATAAATAGGAAAAGCTAATGGGTCCCAACTTGATTATTCAATTCTATGTGCAAAAGAATTAGCGTCCAAATTTTATGTACGGAATCCAATTTTCTCACATAGAAACTTGAAATTTGGCACGAGCATTGATTATGTCATAAATAGGAAAAGCTAATGGGTCCCAACTCGATTATTCAATTCTATGCGCAAAAGAATTAGCGTCCAAATTTTACGTACAAAATCCAATTTTCTCACATAGAAACTTAAAATTTGGCACGGGCATTGAATATGTCCTAAATAGGAAAAACTAACGGGTCCCAACTCGATTATTCAATTCTATGCGCAAAAGAATTAGCGTCAAAATTTTACGTACGGAATGTATTTTTCTCACTTTCCAGTGTCATAGAAACGTGAAATTTGGCATGAGCATTAATTATGTCATAAATAGGAAAAGCTAATGGGTCCCAACTCGATTATTCAATTCTATGTGCAAAAGAATTAGCGTCCAAATTTTACGTACAGAATCCAATTTTCTCACATAGAAACTTAAAATTTGGCAAGGGCATTGACTATGTCCTAAATAGGAAATACTAATGGGTCACAACTCGATTATTCAATTCTATGCGCAAAAGAATTAGCATCAAAAATTTTACGTACGGAATCCAATTTTCTCACATAGAAACTTGAAATTTGGCACGAGCATTGATTATGTCATAAATAGGAAAAGCTAATGGGTCCCAACTCCGTTATTTAATTCTATGCGCAAAAGAATTAGCGTCCAAATTTTACGTACGGTATGTAATTTTCTCACATAGAAACTTAAAATTTGGCACCTGCATTGATTTTGTCATAAATAGGAAAAGCTAATGGGTCCTAAGTCGATTATTCAATTCCATGTGCAAAAGAATTAGCGTCAAAATTTTACGTACGGAATCCAATTTTCTCACATAGAAACTTGAAATTTGGCACGAGGATTGATTATGTCATAAATAGGAAAAGCTAATGGGTCCCAACTCGATTATTCAATTCTATGCGCAAAAGAATAAGCGTCCAAATTTTACGTACACAATCCAATTTTCTCACATAGAAACTTAAAATTTGGCACGGGCATTGATTATGTCATAAATAGGAAAAACTAACGGGTCCCAACTCGATTTTTCAATTCTATGCGCAAAAGAATTAGCGTCAAAATTTTACGTACGGAATGTATTTTTCTCACTTTCCAGTGTCATAGAAACGTGAAATTTGGCACGAGCATTGATTATGTCATAAATAGGAAAAGCTACTGGGTCCCAACTCGATTATTCAATTCTATTTGCAAAAGAATTAGCGTCTAAATTTTACGTACAGAATCCAATTTTCTCACATAGAAACTTGAAATTTGGCACGGGCATTAATTATGTCATAAATAGGAAAAACTAATGGGTCCCAACTCCGTTATTTAATTCTATGCGCAAAAGAATTAGCGTCCAAATTTTATGTACGGTATGTAATTTTCTCACATAGAAACTTAAAATTTGGCACGGGCATTGATTATGTCATAAATAGGAAAAGCTAATGGGTCCTAACTCGATTTTTCAATTCCATGTGCAAAAGAATTAGCGTCCAAATTTTACGTACAGAATCCAATTTTCTCACATAGAAACTTAAAATTTGGCACGGGCATTGAATATGTCCTAAATAGTAAAAACTAACGGGTCCCAACTCGATTATTCAATTCTATGCGCAAAAGAATTAGCGTCAAAATTTTACGTACGGAATGTATTTTTCTCACTTTCCAGTGTCATAGAAATGTGAAATTTGGCATGAGCATTAATTATGTCATAAATAGGAAAAGCTAATGGGTCCCAACTCGATTATTCAATTCTATGTGCAAAAGAATTAGCGTCAAAATTTTACGTACGGAATCCAATTTTCTCACATAGAAACTTGAAATTTGGCACGAGCATTGATTATGTCATAAATAGGAAAAGCTAATGGGTCCCAACTCCGTTATTTAATTCTAGGCACAAAAGAATTAGCGTCCAAATTTTATGTACGGTATGTAATTTTCTCAAATAGAAACTTAAAATTTGGCACGGGCATTGATTATGTCATAAATAGGAAAAGCTAATAGGTCCTAACTCGATTATTCAATTCCATGTGCAAAAGAATTAGCGTCCAAATTTTACGTACAGAATCCAATTTTCTCACATAGAAACTTAAAATTTGGCACGGGCATTGAATATGTCCTAAATAGTAAAAACTAACGGGTCCCAACTCGATTATTCAATTCTATGCGCAAAAGAATTAGCGTCAAAATTTTACGTACGGAATGTATTTTTCTCACTTTCCAGTGTCATAGAAACGTGAAATTTGGCATGAACATTAATTATGTCATAAATAGGAAAAGCTAATGGGTCCCAACTCAATTATTCAATTCTATGTGCAAAAGAATTAGCGTCCAAATTTTACTTACGGAATCCAATTTTCTCACATAGAAACTTAAAATTTGGCACGGGCATTGAATATGTCCTAAATAGGAAAAACTAATGGGTCCCAACTCGATTATTCAATTCTATGCGCAAAAGAATTAGCGTCAAAATTTTACGTACGGAATGTATTTTTCTCACTTTCCAGTGTCATAGAAGCGTGAAATTTGGCACAAGCATTGATTATGTCATAAATAGGAAAAGCTAATGGGTCCCAACTCGATTATTCAATTCTATGTGCAAAAGAATTAGCGTCCAAATTTTATGTAAGGAATCCAATTTTCTCACATAGAAACTTGAAATTTGGCACGAGTATTGATTATGTCATAAATAGGAAAAGCTAATGGGTCCCAACTCGATTATTTAATTCTATGCGCAAAAGAATTAGCGTCCAAATTTTACGTACAGAATCCAATTTTCTCACATAGAAACTTAAAATTTGGCACGGGCATTGAATATGTCCTAAATAGTAAAAACTAATGGGTCCCAACTCGATTATTCAATTCTATGCGCAAACGAATTAGCGTCAAAATTTTACGTACGGAATGTATTTTTCTCACTTTCCAGTGTCATAGAAACGTGAAATTTGGCACGAGCATTAATTATGTCATAAATAGAAAAAGCTAATGGGTCCCAACTCGATTATTCAATTCTATGTGCAAAAGAATTAGCGTCCAAATTTTACGTACAGAATCCAATTTTCTCACATAGAAACTTAAAATTTGCCACGGGCATTGAATATGTCCTAAATAGGAAAAACTAAAGGGGCCCAACTCGATTATTCAATTCTATGCGCAAAAGAATTAGCGTCAAAATTTTACGTACGGAATGTATTTTTCTCACTTTCCAGTGTCATAGAAGCGTGAAATTTGGCACGAGCATTAATTATGTCATAAATAGGAAAAGCTAATGGGTCCCAACTCAATTATTCAATTCTATGTGCAAAAGAATTAGCGTCCAAATTTTACGTACAGAATCCAATTTTCTCACATAGAAACTTAAAATTTGGCACGGGCATTGAATATGTCCTAAATAGGAAAAACTAACGGGTCCCAACTCGATTATTCAATTCTATGCGCAAAAGAATTAGCGTCAAAATTTTACGTACGGAATGTATTTTCCTCACTTTCCAGTGTCATAGAAACGTGAAATTTGGCACGAGCATTGATTATGTCATAAATAGGAAAAGCTAATGGGTCCCAACTCGATTATTCAATTCTATGTGCAAAAGAATTAGCGTCCAAATTTTACGTACAGAATCCAATTTTCTCACATAGAAACTTAAAATTTGGCACGGGCATTGAATATGTCCTAAATAGGAAAAACTAATGGGTCCCAACTCGATTATTCAATTCTATGCGCAAAAGAATTAGCGTCAAAATTTTACGTACGGAATGTATTTTTCTCACTTTCCAGTGTCATAGAAGCGTGAAATTTGGCACGAGCATTGATTATGTCATAAATAGGAAAAGCTAATGGGTCCCAACGCGATTATTCAATTCTATGTGCAAAAGAATTAGCGTCCAAATTTTATGTACGGAATCCAATTTTTTCACATAGAAACTTGAAATTTGGCACGAGCATTGATTATGTCATAAATAGGAAAAGCTAATGGGTCCCAACTCGATTATTCAATTCTATGCGCAAAAGAATTAGCGTCCAAATTTTACGTACAGAATCCAATTTTCTCACATAGAAACTTAAAATTTGGCACGGGCATTGATTATGTCATAAATAGGAAAAGCTAATGGGTCCCAACTCCGTTATTTAATTCTATGCGCAAAAGAATTAGCGTCAAAATTTTACGTACGGTATGTAATTTTCTCACATAGAAACTTAAAATTTGGCACGGGCATTGATTACGTCATAAATAGGAAAAGCTAATGGGTCCCAACTCCGTTATTTAATTCTAGGCACAAAAGAATTAGCGTCCAAGTTTTATGTACGGAGTGTAATTTTCTCACATGGAAACTTAAAATTTGGCATGGGCATTGATTATGTCATAAATAGGAAAAGCTAATGGGTCCCAACTCGATTATTCAATTCTATGTGCAAAAGAATTAGCGTCCAAATTTTACGTACAGAATCCAATTTTCTCACATAGAAACTTAAAATTTGGCACGGGCATTGAATATGTCTTAAATAGGAAAAACTAACGGGTCCCAACTCGATTTATCAATTCTATGCGCAAAAGAATTAGCGTCAAAATTTTACGTACGGAATGTATTTTTCTCACTTTCCAGTGTCATAGAAACGTGAAATTTGGCATGAGCATTAATTATGTCATAAATAGGAAAAGCTAATGGGTCCCAACTCAATTATTCAATTCTATGTGCAAAAGAATTAGCGTCCAAATTTTACGTACGGAATCCAATTTTCTCACATAGAAACTTAAAATTTGGCACGGGCATTGAATATTTCCTAAATAGGAAAAACTAATGGGTCCCAACTCGATTATTCAATTCTATGCGCAAAAGAATTAGCGTCAAAATTTTACGTACGGAATGTATTTTTCTCACTTTCCAGTGTCATAGAAGCGTGAAATTTGGCACGAGCATTGATTATGTCATAAATAGGAAAAGCTAATGGGTCCCAACTCGATTATTCAATTCTATGTGCAAAAGAATTAGCGTCCAAATTTTATGTAAGGAATCCAATTTTCTCACAGAGAAACTTGAAATTTGGCACGAGTATTGATTATGTCATAAATAGGAAAAGCTAATGAGTCCCAACTCGATTATTTAATTCTATGCGCAAAAGAATTAGCGTCCAAATTTTACGTACAGAATCCAATTTTCTCACATAGAAACTTAAAATTTGGCACGGGCATTGATTATGTCTTAAATAGTAAAAACTAATGGGTCCCAACTCGATTATTCAATTCTATGCGCAAACGAATTAGCGTCAAAATTTTACGTACGGAATGTATTTTTCTCACTTTCCAGTGTCATAGAAACGTGAAATTTGGCATGAGCATTAATTATGTCATAAATAGAAAAAGCTAATGGGTCCCAACTCGATTATTCAATTCTATGTGCAAAAGAATTAGCGTCCAAATTTTACGTACAGAATCCAATTTTCTCACATAGAAACTTAAAATTTGCCACGGGCATTGAATATGTCCTAAATAGGAAAAACTAACGGGTCCCAACTCGATTATTCAATTCTATGCGCAAAAGAATTAGCGTCAAAATTTTACGTACGGAATGTATTTTTCTCACTTTCCAGTGTCATAGAAGCGTGAAATTTGGCACGAGCATTGATTATGTCATAAATAGGAAAAGCTAATGGGTCCCAACCCGATTTATTCAATTCTATTTGCAAAAGAATTAGCGTCTAAATTTTACGTACAGAATCCAATTTTCTCACATAGAAACTTGAAATTTCGCACGGGCATTGATTATGTCATAAATAGGAAAAGCTAATGGGTCCCAACTCCGTTATTTAATTCTATGCGCAAAAGAATTAGCGTCCAAATTTTATGTACGGTATGTAATTTTCTCACATAGAAACTTAAAATTTGGCACCTGCATTGATTATTTCATAAATAGGAAAAGCTAATGGGTCCCAACTCGATTATTCAATTCTATGCGCAAAAGAATTAGCGTCAAAATTTTACGTACGGAATATATTTTTCTCACTTTCCAGTGTCATAGAAGCGTGAAATTTGGCACGAGCATTGATTATGTCATAAATAGGAAAAGCAAATGGGTCCCAACTCGATTATTCAATTCTATGTGCAAAAGAATTAGCGTCCAAATTTTATGTACGGAATCCAATTTTCTCACATAGAAACTTGAAATTTGGCACGAGCATTGATTATGTCATAAATCGGAAAAGCTAATGGGTCCCAACTCGATTATTCAATTCTATGCGCAAAAGAATTAGCGTGCAAATTTTACGTACAGATTCCAATTTTCTCACATAGAAACTTAAAATTTGGCACGGGCATTGAATATGTCCTAAATAGGAAATACTAACGGGTCCCAACTCGATTTTTCAATTCTATGCGCAAAAGAATTAGCGTCAAAATTTTACGTACGGAATGTATTTTTCTCACTTTCCAGTGTCATAGAAACGTGAAATTTGGCACGAGCATTGATTATGTCATAAATAGGAAAAGCTAATGGGTCCCAACTCGATTTATTCAATTCTATTTCCAAAAGAATTAGCGTCTAAATTTTACGTACAGAATCCAATTTTCTCACATAGAAACTTGAAATTTGGCACGGGCATTGATTATGTCATAAATAGGAAAAGCTAATGGGTCCCAACTCCGTTATTTAATTCTATGCGCAAAAGAATTAGCGTCAAAATTTTACGTACGGTATGTAATTTTCTCACATAGAAACTTAAAATTTGGCACGGGCATTGAATATGTCCTAAATAGGAAATACTAACGGGTCCCAACTCGATTTTTCAATTCTATGCGCAAAAGAATTAGCGTCAAAATTTTACGTACGGAATGTATTTTTCTCACTTTCCAGTGTCATAGAAACGTGAAATTTGGCACGAGCATTGATTATGTCATAAATAGGAAAAGCTAATGGGTCCCAACTCGATTTATTCAATTCTTTTTCCAAAAGAATTAGCGTCTAAATTTTACGTACAGAATCCAATTTTCTCACATAGAAACTTGAAATTTGGCACGGGCATTGATTATGTCATAAATAGGAAAAGCTAATGGGTCCCAACTCCGTTATTTAATTCTATGCGCAAAAGAATTAGCATCCAAATTTTACGTGCGGTATGTAATTTTCTCACATAGAAACTTAAAATTTGGCACCTGCATTGATTATGTCATAAATAGGAAAAGCTAATGGGTCCCAACTCCGTTTTTTAATTCTAGGCACAAAAGAATTAGCGTCCAAGTTTTATGTACGGAGTGTAATTTTCTCACATGGAAACTTAAAATTTGGCACGGGCATTGAATATGTCCAAAATAGGAAAAGCTAATGGGTCCCAACTCGATTATTCAATTCTATGCGCAAAAGAATTAGCATCAAAATTTTACGTACGGAATGTATTTTTCTCACTTTCCAGTGTCATAGAAACGTGAAATTTGGCATGAGCATTAATTATGTCATAAATAGGAAAAGCTAATGGGTCCCAACTCGATTATTCAATTCTATGTGCAAAAGAATTAGCGTCCAAATTTTATGTACGGAATCCAATTTTCTCACATAGAAACGTGAAATTTGGCACGAGCATTGATTATGTCATAAATAGGAAAAGCTAATGGGTCCCAACTCGATTATTCAATTCTATGTGCAAAAGAATTAGCGTCCAAATTTTACGTACAATATCCAATTTTCTCACATAGAAACTTAAAATTTGGCACGGGCATTGAATATGTCCTAAATAGGAAAAACTAACGGGTCCCAACTCGATTATTCAATTCTATGCGCAAAAGAATTAGCGTCAAAATTTTACGTACGGAATGTATTTTTCTCACTTTCCAGTGTCATAGAAACGTGAAATTTGGCATGAGCATTAATTATGTCATAAATAGGAAAAGCTAATGGGTCCCAACTCGATTATTCAATTCTATGTGCAAAAGAATTAGCGTCCAAATTTTACGTACAGAATCCAATTTTCTCACATAGAAACTTAAAATTTGGCACGGGCATTGAATATGTCCTAAATAGGAAAAACTAACGGGTCCCAACTCAATTATTCAATTCTATGTGCAAAAGAATTAGCGTCCAAATTCTATGTACAGAATCCAATTTTCTCACATAGAAACTTGAAATTTGGCACGAGCATTGATTATGTCATAAATAGGAAAAGCTAATGGTTCCCAACTCGATTATTCAATTCTATGTGCAAAAGAATTAGCGTCCAAATTTTACTTACGGAATCCAATTTTCTCACATAGAAACTTAAAATTTGGCACGGGCATTGAATATGTCCTAAATAGGAAAAACTAATGGGTCCCAACTCGATTATTCAATTCTATGCGCAAAAGAATTAGCGTCAAAATTTTACGTACGGAATGTATTTTTCTCACTTTCCAGTGTCATAGAAGCGTGAAATTTGGCACAAGCATTGATTATGTCATAAATAGGAAAAGCTAATGGGTCCCAACTCGATTATTCAATTCTATGTGCAAAAGAATTAGCGTCCAAATTTTATGTAAGGAATCCAATTTTCTCACATAGAAACTTGAAATTTGGCACGAGTATTGATTATGTCATAAATAGGAAAAGCTAATGGGTCCCAACTCGATTATTTAATTCTATGCGCAAAAGAATTAGCGTCCAAATTTTACGTACAGAATCCAATTTTCTCACATAGAAACTTAAAATTTGGCACGGGCATTGAATATGTCCTAAATAGTAAAAACTAATGGGTCCCAACTCGATTATTCAATTCTATGCGCAAACGAATTAGCGTCAAAATTTTACGTACGGAATGTATTTTTCTCACTTTCCAGTGTCATAGAAACGTGAAATTTGGCACGAGCATTAATTATGTCATAAATAGAAAAAGCTAATGGGTCCCAACTCGATTATTCAATTCTATGTGCAAAAGAATTAGCGTCCAAATTTTACGTACAGAATCCAATTTTCTCACATAGAAACTTAAAATTTGCCACGGGCATTGAATATGTCCTAAATAGGAAAAACTAAAGGGGCCCAACTCGATTATTCAATTCTATGCGCAAAAGAATTAGCGTCAAAATTTTACGTACGGAATGTATTTTTCTCACTTTCCAGTGTCATAGAAGCGTGAAATTTGGCACGAGCATTAATTATGTCATAAATAGGAAAAGCTAATGGGTACCAACTCAATTATTCAATTCTATGTGCAAAAGAATTAGCGTCCAAATTTTACGTACAGAATCCAATTTTCTCACATAGAAACTTAAAATTTGGCACGGGCATTGAATATGTCCTAAATAGGAAAAACTAACGGGTCCCAACTCGATTATTCAATTCTATGCGCAAAAGAATTAGCGTCAAAATTTTACGTACGGAATGTATTTTCCTCACTTTCCAGTGTCATAGAAACGTGAAATTTGGCACGAGCATTGATTATGTCATAAATAGGAAAAGCTAATGGGTCCCAACTCGATTATTCAATTCTATGTGCAAAAGAATTAGCGTCCAAATTTTACGTACAGAATCCAATTTTCTCACATAGAAACTTAAAATTTGGCACGGGCATTGAATATGTCCTAAATAGGAAAAACTAATGGGTCCCAACTCGATTATTCAATTCTATGCGCAAAAGAATTAGCGTCAAAATTTTACGTACGGAATGTATTTTTCTCACTTTCCAGTGTCATAGAAGCGTGAAATTTGGCACGAGCATTGATTATGTCATAAATAGGAAAAGCTAATGGGTCCCAACGCGATTATTCAATTCTATGTGCAAAAGAATTAGCGTCCAAATTTTATGTACGGAATCCAATTTTTTCACATAGAAACTTGAAATTTGGCACGAGCATTGATTATGTCATAAATAGGAAAAGCTAATGGGTCCCAACTCGATTATTCAATTCTATGCGCAAAAGAATTAGCGTCCAAATTTTACGTACAGAATCCAATTTTCTCACATAGAAACTTAAAATTTGGCACGGGCATTGATTATGTCATAAATAGGAAAAGCTAATGGGTCCCAACTCCGTTATTTAATTCTATGCGCAAAAGAATTAGCGTCAAAATTTTACGTACGGTATGTAATTTTCTCACATAGAAACTTAAAATTTGGCACGGGCATTGATTACGTCATAAATAGGAAAAGCTAATGGGTCCCAACTCCGTTATTTAATTCTAGGCACAAAAGAATTAGCGTCCAAGTTTTATGTACGGAGTGTAATTTTCTCACATGGAAACTTAAAATTTGGCATGGGCATTGATTATGTCATAAATAGGAAAAGCTAATGGGTCCCAACTCGATTATTCAATTCTATGTGCAAAAGAATTAGCGTCCAAATTTTACGTACAGAATCCAATTTTCTCACATAGAAACTTAAAATTTGGCACGGGCATTGAATATGTCTTAAATAGGAAAAACTAACGGGTCCCAACTCGATTTATCAATTCTATGCGCAAAAGAATTAGCGTCAAAATTTTACGTACGGAATGTATTTTTCTCACTTTCCAGTGTCATAGAAACGTGAAATTTGGCATGAGCATTAATTATGTCATAAATAGGAAAAGCTAATGGGTCCCAACTCAATTATTCAATTCTATGTGCAAAAGAATTAGCGTCCAAATTTTACGTACGGAATCCAATTTTCTCACATAGAAACTTAAAATTTGGCACGGGCATTGAATATTTCCTAAATAGGAAAAACTAATGGGTCCCAACTCGATTATTCAATTCTATGCGCAAAAGAATTAGCGTCAAAATTTTACGTACGGAATGTATTTTTCTCACTTTCCAGTGTCATAGAAGCGTGAAATTTGGCACGAGCATTGATTATGTCATAAATAGGAAAAGCTAATGGGTCCCAACTCGATTATTCAATTCTATGTGCAAAAGAATTAGCGTCCAAATTTTATGTAAGGAATCCAATTTTCTCACAGAGAAACTTGAAATTTGGCACGAGTATTGATTATGTCATAAATAGGAAAAGCTAATGAGTCCCAACTCGATTATTTAATTCTATGCGCAAAAGAATTAGCGTCCAAATTTTACGTACAGAATCCAATTTTCTCACATAGAAACTTAAAATTTGGCACGGGCATTGATTATGTCTTAAATAGTAAAAACTAATGGGTCCCAACTCGATTATTCAATTCTATGCGCAAACGAATTAGCGTCAAAATTTTACGTACGGAATGTATTTTTCTCACTTTCCAGTGTCATAGAAACGTGAAATTTGGCATGAGCATTAATTATGTCATAAATAGAAAAAGCTAATGGGTCCCAACTCGATTATTCAATTCTATGTGCAAAAGAATTAGCGTCCAAATTTTACGTACAGAATCCAATTTTCTCACATAGAAACTTAAAATTTGCCACGGGCATTGAATATGTCCTAAATAGGAAAAACTAACGGGTCCCAACTCGATTATTCAATTCTATGCGCAAAAGAATTAGCGTCAAAATTTTACGTACGGAATGTATTTTTCTCACTTTCCAGTGTCATAGAAGCGTGAAATTTGGCACGAGCATTGATTATGTCATAAATAGGAAAAGCTAATGGGTCCCAACCCGATTTATTCAATTCTATTTGCAAAAGAATTAGCGTCTAAATTTTACGTACAGAATCCAATTTTCTCACATAGAAACTTGAAATTTGGCACGGGCATTGATTATGTCATAAATAGGAAAAGCTAATGGGTCCCAACTCCGTTATTTAATTCTATGCGCAAAAGAATTAGCGTCCAAATTTTATGTACGGTATGTAATTTTCTCACATAGAAACTTAAAATTTGGCACCTGCATTGATTATTTCATAAATAGGAAAAGCTAATGGGTCCCAACTCGATTATTCAATTCTATGCGCAAAAGAATTAGCGTCAAAATTTTACGTACGGAATATATTTTTCTCACTTTCCAGTGTCATAGAAGCGTGAAATTTGGCACGAGCATTGATTATGTCATAAATAGGAAAAGCAAATGGGTCCCAACTCGATTATTCAATTCTATGTGCAAAAGAATTAGCGTCCAAATTTTATGTACGGAATCCAATTTTCTCACATAGAAACTTGAAATTTGGCACGAGCATTGATTATGTCATAAATCGGAAAAGCTAATGGGTCCCAACTCGATTATTCAATTCTATGCGCAAAAGAATTAGCGTGCAAATTTTACGTACAGATTCCAATTTTCTCACATAGAAACTTAAAATTTGGCACGGGCATTGAATATGTCCTAAATAGGAAATACTAACGGGTCCCAACTCGATTTTTCAATTCTATGCGCAAAAGAATTAGCGTCAAAATTTTACGTACGGAATGTATTTTTCTCACTTTCCAGTGTCATAGAAACGTGAAATTTGGCACGAGCATTGATTATGTCATAAATAGGAAAAGCTAATGGGTCCCAACTCGATTTATTCAATTCTATTTCCAAAAGAATTAGCGTCTAAATTTTACGTACAGAATCCAATTTTCTCACATAGAAACTTGAAATTTGGCACGGGCATTGATTATGTCATAAATAGGAAAAGCTAATGGGTCCCAACTCCGTTATTTAATTCTATGCGCAAAAGAATTAGCGTCAAAATTTTACGTACGGTATGTAATTTTCTCACATAGAAACTTAAAATTTGGCACGGGCATTGAATATGTCCTAAATAGGAAATACTAACGGGTCCCAACTCGATTTTTCAATTCTATGCGCAAAAGAATTAGCGTCAAAATTTTACGTACGGAATGTATTTTTCTCACTTTCCAGTGTCATAGAAACGTGAAATTTGGCACGAGCATTGATTATGTCATAAATAGGAAAAGCTAATGGGTCCCAACTCGATTTATTCAATTCTTTTTCCAAAAGAATTAGCGTCTAAATTTTACGTACAGAATCCAATTTTCTCACATAGAAACTTGAAATTTGGCACGGGCATTGATTATGTCATAAATAGGAAAAGCTAATGGGTCCCAACTCCGTTATTTAATTCTATGCGCAAAAGAATTAGCATCCAAATTTTACGTACGGTATGTAATTTTCTCACATAGAAACTTAAAATTTGGCACCTGCATTGATTATGTCATAAATAGGAAAAGCTAATGGGTCCCAACTCCGTTTTTTAATTCTAGGCACAAAAGAATTAGCGTCCAAGTTTTATGTACGGAGTGTAATTTTCTCACATGGAAACTTAAAATTTGGCACGGGCATTGAATATGTCCAAAATAGGAAAAGCTAATGGGTCCCAACTCGATTATTCAATTCTATGCGCAAAAGAATTAGCATCAAAATTTTACGTACGGAATGTATTTTTCTCACTTTCCAGTGTCATAGAAACGTGAAATTTGGCATGAGCATTAATTATGTCATAAATAGGAAAAGCTAATGGGTCCCAACTCGATTATTCAATTCTATGTGCAAAAGAATTAGCGTCCAAATTTTATGTACGGAATCCAATTTTCTCACATAGAAACTTGAAATTTGGCACGAGCATTGATTATGTCATAAATAGGAAAAGCTAATGGGTCCCAACTCGATTATTCAATTCTATGTGCAAAAGAATTAGCGTCCAAATTTTACGTACAATATCCAATTTTCTCACATAGAAACTTAAAATTTGGCACGGGCATTGAATATGTCCTAAATAGGAAAAACTAACGGGTCCCAACTCGATTATTCAATTCTATGCGCAAAAGAATTAGCGTCAAAATTTTACGTACGGAATGTATTTTTCTCACTTTCCAGTGTCATAGAAACGTGAAATTTGGCATGAGCATTAATTATGTCATAAATAGGAAAAGCTAATGGGTCCCAACTCGATTATTCAATTCTATGTGCAAAAGAATTAGCGTCCAAATTTTACGTACAGAATCCAATTTTCTCACATAGAAACTTAAAATTTGGCACGGGCATTGAATATGTCCTAAATAGGAAAAACTAACGGGTCCCAACTCAATTATTCAATTCTATGTGCAAAAGAATTAGCGTCCAAATTCTATGTACAGAATCCAATTTTCTCACATAGAAACTTGAAATTTGGCACGAGCATTGATTATGTCATAAATAGGAAAAGCTAATGGTTCCCAACTCGATTATTCAATTCTATGTGCAAAAGAATTAGCGTCCAAATTTTATGTAAGGAATCCAATTTTCTCACAGAGAAACTTGAAATTTGGCACGAGTATTGATTATGTCATAAATAGGAAAAGCTAATGAGTCCCAACTCGATTATTTAATTCTATGCGCAAAAGAATTAGCGTCCAAATTTTACGTACAGAATCCAATTTTCTCACATAGAAACTTAAAATTTGGCACGGGCATTGATTATGTCTTAAATAGTAAAAACTAATGGGTCCCAACTCGATTATTCAATTCTACGCGCAAACGAATTAGCGTCAAAATTTTACGTACGGAATGTATTTTTCTCACTTTCCAGTGTCATAGAAACGTGAAATTTGGCATGAGCATTAATTATGTCATAAATAGAAAAAGCTAATGGGTCCCAACTCGATTATTCAATTCTATGTGCAAAAGAATTAGCGTCCAAATTTTACGTACAGAATCCAATTTTCTCACATAGAAACTTAAAATTTGCCACGGGCATTGAATATGTCCTAAATAGGAAAAACTAATGGGTCCCAACTCGATTATTCAATTCTATGCGCAAAAGAATTAGCGTCAAAATTTTACGTACGGAATGTATTTTTCTCACTTTCCAGTGTCATAGAAGCGTGAAATTTGGCACGAGCATTGATTATGTCATAAATAGGAAAAGCTAATGGGTCCCAACCCGATTTATTCAATTCTATTTGCAAAAGAATTAGCGTCTAAATTTTACGTACAGAATCCAATTTTCTCACATAGAAACTTGAAATTTGGCACGGGCATTGATTATGTCATAAATAGGAAAAGCTAATGGGTCCCAACTCCGTTATTTAATTCTTTGCGCAAAAGAATTAGCGTCCAAATTTTATGTACGGTATGTAATTTTCTCACATAGAAACTTAAAATTTGGCACCTGCATTGATTATGTCATAAATAGGAAAAGCTAATGGGTCCCAACTCGATTATTCAATTCTATGCGCAAAAGAATTAGCGTCAAAATTTTACGTACGGAATATATTTTTCTCACTTTCCAGTGTCATAGAAGCGTGAAATTTGGCACGAGCATTGATTATGTCATAAATAGGAAAAGCTAATGGGTCCCAACTCGATTATTCAATTCTATGTGCAAAAGAATTAGCGTCCAAATTTTACGTACAGAATCCAATTTTCTCACATAGAAACTTAAAATTTGGCACGGGCATTGAATATGTCCTAAATAGGAAAAACTAACGGGTCCCAACTCGATTATTCAATTCTATGCGCAAAAGAATTAGCGTCAAAATTTTACGTACGGAATGTATTTTTCTCACTTTCCAGTGTCATAGAAGCGTGAAATTTGGCACGAGCATTGATTATGTCATAAATAGGAAAAGCTAATGGGTCCCAACGCGATTATTCAATTCTATGTGCAAAAGAATTAGCGTCCAAATTTTATGTACGGAATCCAATTTTCTCACATAGAAACTTGAAATTTGGCACGAGCATTGATTATGTCATAAATAGGAAAAGCTAATGGGTCCCAACTCGATGATTCAATTCTATTCGCAAAAGAATTAGCGTCCAAATTTTACGTACAGAATCCAATTTTCTCACATAGAAACTTAAAATTTGGCACGGGCATTGAATATGTCCTAAATAGGAAAAACTAACGGGTCCCAACTCGATTTTTCAATTCTATGTGCAAAAGAATTAGCGTCAAAATTTTACGTACGGAATGTATTTTTCTCACTTTCCAGTGTCATAAAAACGTGAAATTTGGCACGAGCATTGATTATGTCATAAATAGGAAAAGCTAATGGGTCCCAACTCGATTATTCAATTCTATTTGCAAAAGAATTAGCGTCCAAATTTGACGTACAGAATCCAATTTTCTCACATAGAAACATAAAATTTGGCACGGGCATTGAATATGTCCTAAATAGGAAAAACTAATGGGTCCCAACTCGATTATTCAATTCTATGCGCAAACGAATTAGGGTCAAAATTTTACGTACGGAATGTATTTTTCTCACTTTCCAGTGTCATAGAAACGTGAAATTTGGCATGAGCATTAATTATGTCATAAATAGAAAAAGCTAATGGGTCCCAACTCCATTATTCAATTCTATGTGCAAAAGAATTAGCGTCCAAATTTTATGTACTGAATCCAATTTTCTCACATAGAAACTTGAAATTTGGCACGAGCATTGATTATGTCATAAATCGGAAAAGCTAATGGGTCCCAACTCGATTATTCAATTCTATGCGCAAAAGAATTAGCGTCCAAATTTTACGTACAGAATCCAATTTTCTCACATAGAAACTTAAAATTTGGCACGGGCATTGAATATGTCCTAAATAGGAAATACTAACGGGTCCCAACTCGATTTTTCAATTCTATGCGCAAAAGAATTAGCGTCAAAATTTTACGTACGGAATGTATTTTTCTCACTTTCCAGTGTCATAGAAACGTGAAATTGTGCACGAGCATTGATTATGTCATAAATAGGAAAAGCTAATGGGTCCCAACTCGATTTATTCAATTCTATTTGCAAAAGAATTAGCGTCTAAATTTTACGTACAGAATCCAATTTTCTCACATAGAAACTTGAAATTTGGCACGGGCATTGATTATGTCATAAATAGGAAAAGCTAATGGGTCCCAACTCCGTTATTTATTTCTTTGCGCAAAAGAATTAGCGTCCAAATTTTATGTACGGTATGTAATTTTCTCACATAGAAACTTAAAATTTGGCACCTGCATTGATTATGTCATAAATAGGAAAAGCTAATGGGTCCCAACTCGATTATTCAATTCTATGCGCAAAAGAATTAGCGTCAAAATTTTACGTACGGAATATATTTTTCTCACTTTCCAGTGTCATAGAAGCGTGAAATTTGGCACGAGCATTGATTATGTCATAAATAGGAAAAGCTAATGGGTCCCAACTCGATTATTCAATTCTATGTGCAAAAGAATTAGCGTCCAAATTTTATGTAAGGAATCCAATTTTCTCACATAGAAACTTGAAATTTGGCACGAGTATTGATTATGTCATAAATAGGAAAAGCTAATGGGTCCCAACTCGATTATTTAATTCTATGCGGAAAAGAATTAGCGTCCAAATTTTACGTACAGAATCCAATTTTCTCACATAGAAACTTAAAATTTGGCACGGGCATTGAATATGTCCTAAATAGTAAAAACTAATGGGTCCCAACTCGATTATTCAATTCTATGCGCAAACGAATTAGCGTCAAAATTTTACGTACGGAATGTATTTTTCTCACTTTCCAGTGTCATAGAAACGTGAAATTTGGCATGAGCATTAATTATGTCATAAATAGAAAAATCTAATGGGTCCCAACTCGATTATTCAATTCTATGTGCAAAAGAATTAGCGTCCAAATTTTACGTACAGAATCCAATTTTCTCACATAGAAACTTAAAATTTGCCACGGGCATTGAATATGTCCTAAATAGGAAAAACTAAAGGGGCCCAACTCGATTATTCAATTCTATGCGCAAAATAATTAGCGTCAAAATTTTACGTACGGAATGTATTTTTCTCACTTTCCAGTGTCATAGAAGCGTGAAATTTGGCACGAGCATTGATTATGTCATAAATAGGAAAAGCTAATGGGTCCCAACTCGATTATTCAATTCTATGTGCAAAAGAATTAGCGTCTAAATTTTATGTACGGAATCCAATTTTCTCACATAGAAACTTGAAATTTGGCACGAGCATTGATTATGTCATAAATAGGAAAAGCTAATGGGTCCCAACTCGATGATTCAATTCTATGCGCAAAAGAATTAGCGTCCAAATTTTACGTACAGAATCCAATTTTCTCACATAGAAACTTAAAATTTGGCACGGGCATTGAATATGTCCTAAATAGGAAAAACTAACGGGTCCCAACTCGATTTTTCAATTCTATGTGCAAAAGAATTAGCGTCAAAATTTTACGTACGGAATGTATTTTTCTCACTTTCCAGTGTCATAAAAACGTGAAATTTGGCACGAGCATTGATTATGTCATAAATAGGAAAAGCTAATGGGTCCCAACTCGATTATTCAATTCTATTTGCAAAAGAATTAGCGTCCAAATTTTACGTACAGAATCCAATTTTCTCACATAGAAACTTGAAATTTGGCACGGGCATTGAATATGTCCTAAATAGGAAAAACTAACGGGTCCCAACTCGATTATTCAATTCTATGCGCAAAAGAATTAGCGTCAAAATTTTACGTACGGAATGTATTTTTCTCACTTTCCAGTGTCATAGAAGCGTGAAATTTGGCACGAGCATTGATTATGTCATAAATAGGAAAAGCTAATGGGTCCCAACTCGATTTATTCAATTCTATTTGCAAAAGAATTAGCGTCTAAATTTTACGTACATAATCCAATTTTCTCACATAGAAACTTGAAATTTGGCACGGGCATTGACTATGTCATAAATAGGAAAAGCTAATGGGTCCCAACTCCGTTATTTAATTCTTTGCGCAAAAGAATTAGCGTCCAAATTTTATGTACGGTATGTAATTTTCTCACATAGAAACTTAAAATTTGGCACCTGCATTGATTATGTCATAAATAGGAAAAGCTAATGGGTCCCAACTCGATTATTCAATTCTATGCGCAAAAGAATTAGCGTCAAAATTTTACGTACGGAATATATTTTTCTCACTTTCCAGTGTCATAGAAGCGTTAAATTTGGCACGAGCATTGATTATGTCATAAATAGGAAAAGCAAATGGGTCCCAACTCGATTATTCAATTCTATGTGCAAAAGAATTAGCGTCCAAATTTTATGTACGGAATCCAATTTTCTCACATAGAAACTTGAAATTTGGCACGAGCATTGATTATGTCATAAATCGGAAAAGCTAATGGGTCCCAACTCGATTATTCAATTCTATGCGCAAAAGAATTAGCGTCCAAATTTTACGTACAGAATCCAATTTTCTCACATAGAAACTTAAAATTTGGCACGGCCATTGAATATGTCCTAAATAGGAAATACTAACGGGTCCCAACTCGATTTTTCAATTCTATGCGCAAAAGAATTAGCGTCAAAATTTTACGTACGGAATGTATTTTTCTCACTTTGCAGTGTCATAGAAACGTGAAATTTGGCACGAGCATTGATTATGTCATAAATAGGAAAAGCTAATGGGTCCCAACTCGATTTATTCAATTCTATTTCCAAAAGAATTAGCGTCTAAATTTTACGTACAGAATCCAATTTTCTCACATAGAAACTTGAAATTTGGCACGGGCATTGATTATGTCATAAATAGGAAAAGCTAATGGGTCCCAACTCGATTATTCAATTCTATGCGCAAAAGAATTAGCGTCCAAATTTTACGTACAAAATCCAATTTTCTCACATAGAAACTTAAAATTTGGCACGGGCATTGAATATGTCCTAAATAGGAAAAACTAACGGGTCCCAACTCGATTATTCAATTCTATGCGCAAAAGAATTAGCGTCAAAATTTTACGTACGGAATGTATTTTTCTCACTTTCCAGTGTCATAGAAACGTGAAATTTGGCATGAGCATTAATTATGTCATAAATAGGAAAAGCTAATGGGTCCCAACTCGATTATTCAATTCTATGTGCAAAAGAATTAGCGTCCAAATTTTACGTACAGAATCCAATTTTCTCACATAGAAACTTAAAATTTGGCACGGGCATGGAATATGTCCTAAATAGGAAAAACTAACGGGTCCCAACTCGATTATTCAATTCTATGTGCAAAAGAATTAGCGTCCAAATTTTATGTACGGAATCCAATTTTCTCACATAGAAACTTGAAATTTGGCAAGGGCATTGACTATGTCCTAAATAGGAAATACTAATGGGTCCCAACTCGATTGTTCAATTCTATGCGCAAAAGAATTAGCATCTAAATTTTACGTACGGAATCCAATTTTCTCACATAGAAACTTGAAATTTGGCACGAGCATTGATTATGTCATAAATAGGAAAAGCTAATGGGTCCCAACTCCGTTATTTAATTCTATGCGCAAAAGAATTAGCGTCCAAATTTTACGTACGGTATGTAATTTTCTCACATAGAAACTTAAAATTTGGCACGGGCATTGATTATGTCATAAATAGGAAAAACTAACGGGTCCCAACTCGATTTTTCAATTCTATGCGCAAAAGAATTAGCGTCAAAATTTTACGTACGGAATGTATTTTTCTCACTTTCCAGTGTCATAGAAACGTGAAATTTGGCACGAGCATTGATTATGTCATAAATAGGAAAAGCTACTGGGTCCCAACTCGATTATTCAATTCTATTTGCAAAAGAATTAGCGTCTAAATTTTACGTACAGAATCCAATTTTCTCACATAGAAACTTGAAATTTGGCACGGGCATTGATTATGTCATAAATAGGAAAAACTAATGGGTCCCAACTCCGTTATTTAATTCTATGCGCAAAAGAATTAGCGTCCAAATTTTATTTCCGGTATGTAATTTTCTCACATAGAAACTTAAAATTTGGCACGGGCATTGATTATGTCATAAATAGGAAAAGCTAATGGGTCCTAACTCGATTATTCAATTCCATGTGCAAAAGAATTAGCGTCCAAATTTTACGTACAGAATCCAATTTTCTCACATAGAAACTTAAAATTTGGCACGGGCATTGAATATGTCCTAAATAGGAAAAACTAACGGGTCCCAACTCGATTATTCAATTCTATGCGCAAAAGAATTAGCGTCAAAATTTTACGTACGGAATGTATTTTTCTCACTTTCCAGTGTCATAGAAATGTGAAATTTGGCATGAGCATTAATTATGTCATAAATAGGAAAAGCTAATGGGTCCCAACTCGATTATTCAATTCTATGTGCAAAAGAATTAGCGTCCAAATTTTACGTACAGAATCCAATTTTCTCACATAGAAACTTAAAATTTGGCACGGGCATTGAATATGTCCTAAATAGGAAAAACTAACGGGTCCCAACTCGATTATTCAATTCTATGCGCAAAAGAATTAGCGTCAAAATTTTACGTACGGAATGTATTTTTCTCACTTTCCAGTGTCATAGAAACGTGAAATTTGGCATGACCATTAATTATGTCATAAATAGGAAAAGCTAATGGGTCCCAACTCAATTATTCAATTCTATGTGCAAAAGAATTAGCGTCCAAATTTTACGTACGGAATCCAATTTTCTCACATAGAAACTTAAAATTTGGCACGGGCATTGAATATGTCCTAAATAGGAAAAACTAATGGGTCCCAACTCGATTATTCAATTCTATGCGCAAAAGAATTAGCGTCAAAATTTTACGTACGGAATGTATTTTTCTCACTTTCCAGTGTCATAGAAGCGTGAAATTTGGCACAAGCATTGATTATGTCATAAATAGGAAAAGCTAATGGGTCCCAACTCAATTATTCAATTCTATGTGCAAAAGAATTAGCGTCCAAATTTTATGTAAGGAATCCAATTTTCTCACATAGAAACTTGAAATTTGGCACGAGCATTGATTATGTCATAAATAGGAAAAGCTAAAGGGTCCCAACTCGATTATTTAATTCTATGCGCAAAAGAATTAGCGTCCAAATTTTACGTACAGAATCCAATTTTCTCACATAGAAACTTAAAATTTGGCACGCGCATTGAATATGTCCTAAGTAGGAAAAACTAATGGGTCCCAACTCGATTATTCAATTCTATGCGCAAAAGAATTAGCGTCAAAATTTTACGTACGGAATGTATTTTTCTCACTTTCCAGTGTCATAGAAACGTGAAATTTGGCACGAGCATTGATTATGTCATAAATAGGAAAAGCTAATGGGTCCCAACTCGATTATTCAATTCTATGCGCAAAAGAATTAGCGTCCAAATTTTACGTACGGAATCCAATTTTCTCACAAAGAAACTTAAAATTTGGCACGGGCATTGAATATGTCCTAAATAGGAAAAACTAATGGGTCCCAACTCGATTATTCAATTCTATGCGCAAAAGAATTAGCGTCAAAATTTTACGTACGGAATGTATTTTTCTCACTTTCCAGTGTCATAGAAGCGTGAAATTTGGCACAAGCATTGATTATGTCATAAATAGGAAAAGCTAATCGGTCCCAACTCAATTATTCAATTCTATGTGCAAAAGAATTAGCGTCCAAATTTTATGTAAGGAATCCAATTTTCTCACATAGAAACTTGAAATTTGGCACGAGCATTGATTATGTCATAAATAGGAAAAGCCAATGGGTCCCAACTCGATTATTCAATTCTATGTGCAAAAGAATTAGCGTCCAAATTTTACGTACAGAATCCAATTTTCTCACATAGAAACTTAAAATTTCGCACGGGCATTGAATATGTCCTAAATAGGAAAAACTAACGGGTCCCAACTCGATTATTCAATTCTATGCGCAAAAGAATTAGCGTCAAAATTTTACGTACGGAATGTATTTTTCTCACTTTCCAGTGTCATAGAAACGTGAAATTTGGCACGAGCATTGATTATGTCATAAATAGGAAAAGCTAATGGGTCCCAACTCGATTATTCAATTCTATGCGCAAAAGAATTAGCGTCCAAATTTTACGTACGGAATCCAATTTTCTCACATAGAAATTTAAAATTTGGCACGGGCATTGAATATGTCCTAAATAGGAAAAACGAACGGGTCCCAACTCGATTTTTCAATTCTATGCGCAAAAGAATTAGCGTCAAAATTTTACGTACGGAATGTATTTTTCTCACTTTCCAGTGTCATAGAAGCGTGAAATTTGGCACAAGCATTGATTATGTCATAAATAGGAAAAGCTAATGGGTCCCAACTCAATTATTCAATTCTATGTGCAAAAGAATTAGCGTCCAAATTTTATGTAAGGAATCCAATTTTCTCACATAGAAACTTGAAATTTGGCACGAGCATTGATTATGTCATAAATAGGAAAAGCTAAAGGGTCCCAACTCGATTATTTAATTCTATGCGCAAAAGAATTAGCGTCCAAATTTTACGTACAGAATCCAATTTTCTCACATAGAAACTTAAAATTTGGCACGCGCATTGAATATGTCCTAAGTAGGAAAAACTAATGGGTCCCAACTCGATTATTCAATTCTATGCGCAAAAGAATTAGCGTCAAAATTTTACGTACGGAATGTATTTTTCTCACTTTCCAGTGTCATAGAAACGTGAAATTTGGCACGAGCATTGATTATGTCATAAATAGGAAAAGCTAATGGGTCCCAACTCGATTATTCAATTCTATGCGCAAAAGAATTAGCGTCCAAATTTTACGTACGGAATCCAATTTTCTCACAAAGAAACTTAAAATTTGGCACGGGCATTGAATATGTCCTAAATAGGAAAAACTAATGGGTCCCAACTCGATTATTCAATTCTATGCGCAAAAGAATTAGCGTCAAAATTTTACGTACGGAATGTATTTTTCTCACTTTCCAGTGTCATAGAAGCGTGAAATTTGGCACAAGCATTGATTATGTCATAAATAGGAAAAGCTAATCGGTCCCAACTCAATTATTCAATTCTATGTGCAAAAGAATTAGCGTCCAAATTTTATGTAAGGAATCCAATTTTCTCACATAGAAACTTGAAATTTGGCACGAGCATTGATTATGTCATAAATAGGAAAAGCCAATGGGTCCCAACTCGATTATTCAATTCTATGTGCAAAAGAATTAGCGTCCAAATTTTACGTACAGAATCCAATTTTCTCACATAGAAACTTAAAATTTCGCACGGGCATTGAATATGTCCTAAATAGGAAAAACTAACGGGTCCCAACTCGATTATTCAATTCTATGCGCAAAAGAATTAGCGTCAAAATTTTACGTACGGAATGTATTTTTCTCACTTTCCAGTGTCATAGAAACGTGAAATTTGGCACGAGCATTGATTATGTCATAAATAGGAAAAGCTAATGGGTCCCAACTCGATTATTCAATTCTATGCGCAAAAGAATTAGCGTCCAAATTTTACGTACGGAATCCAATTTTCTCACATAGAAATTTAAAATTTGGCACGGGCATTGAATATGTCCTAAATAGGAAAAACGAACGGGTCCCAACTCGATTTTTCAATTCTATGCGCAAAAGAATTAGCGTCAAAATTTTACGTACGGAATGTATTTTTCTCACTTTCCAGTGTCATAGAAACCTGAAATTTGGCACGAGCATTGATTATGTCATAAATAGGAAAAGCTAATAGGTCCCAACTTGATTATTCAATTCTATGTGCAAAAGAATTAGCGTCCAAATTTTATGTACGGAATCCAATTTTCTCACATAGAAACTTGAAATTTGGCACGAGCATTGATTATGTCATAAATAGGAAAAGCTAATGGGTCCCAACTCGATTATTAAATTCTTTGCGCAAAAGAATTAGCGTCCAAATTTTACGTACAAAATCCAATTTTCTCACATAGAAACTTAAAATTTGGCACGGGCATTGAATATGTCCTAAATAGGAAAACCTAACGGGTCCCAACTCGATTATTCAATTCTATGCGCAAAAGAATTAGCGTCAAAATTTTACGTACGGAATGTATTTTTCTCACTTTCCAGTGTCATAGAAACGTGAAATTTGGCATAAGCATTAATTATGTCATAAATAGGAAAAGCTAATGGGTCCCAACTCGATTATTCAATTCTATGTGCAAAAGAATTAGCGTCTAAATTTTACGTACAGAATCCAATTTTCTCACATAGAAACTTGAAATTTGGCACGAGCATTGATTATGTCATAAATAGGAAAAGCTAATGGGTCCCAACTCGATTATTCAATTCTATGCGCAAAAGAATTAGCGTCCAAATTTTACGTACAGAATCCAATTTTCTCACATAGAAACTTAAAATTTGGCAAGGGCATTGACTATGTCCTAAATAGGAAATACTAATGGGTCCCAACTCGATTATTCAATTCTATGCGCAAAAGAATTAGCATCTAAATTTTACGTACGGAATCCAATTTTCTCACATAGAAACTTGAAATTTGGCACGAGCATTGATTATGTCATAAATAGGAAAAGCTAATGGGTCCCAACTCCGTTATTTAATTCTATGCGCAAAAGAATTAGCGTCCAAATTTTACGTACGGTATGTAATTTTCTCACATAGAAACTTAAAATTTGGCACCTGCATTGATTTTGTCATAAATAGGAAAAGCTAATGGGTCCTAAGTCGATTATTCAATTCCATGTGCAAAAGAATTAGCGTCAAAATTTTACGTAGGGAATCCAATTTTCTCACATAGAAACTTGAAATTTGGCACGAGGATTGATTATGCAATAAATAGGAAAAGCTAATGGGTCCCAACTCGATTATTTAATTCTAGGCACAAAAGAATTAGCGTCCCAGTTTTATGTACGGAGTGTAATTTTCTCACATGGAAACTTAAAATTTGGCTCGGGCATTGATTATGTCATAAATAGGAAAAGCTAATGGGTCCCAACTCGATTATTAAATTCTATGCGCAAAAGAATTAGCGTCCAAATTTTACGTACAAAATCCAATTTTCTCACATAGAAACTTAAAATTTGGCACGGGCATTGAATATGTCCTAAATAGGAAAACCTAACGGGTCCCAACTCGATTATTCAATTCTATGCGCAAAAGAATTAGCGTCAAAATTTTACGTACGGAATGTATTTTTCTCACTTTCCAGTGTCATAGAAACGTGAAATTTGGCATAAGCATTAATTATGTCATAAATAGGAAAAGCTAATGGGTCCCAACTCGATTATTCAATTCTATGTGCAAAAGAATTAGCGTCTAAATTTTACGTACAGAATCCAATTTTCTCACATAGAAACTTGAAATTTGGCACGAGCATTGATTATGTCATAAATAGGAAAAGCTAATGGGTCCCAACTCGATTATTCAATTCTATGCGCAAAAGAATTAGCGTCCAAATTTTACGTACAGAATCCAATTTTCTCACATAGAAACTTAAAATTTGGCAAGGGCATTGACTATGTCCTAAATAGGAAATACTAATGGGTCCCAACTCGATTATTCAATTCTATGCGCAAAAGAATTAGCATCTAAATTTTACGTACGGAATCCAATTTTCTCACATAGAAACTTGAAATTTGGCACGAGCATTGATTATGTCATAAATAGGAAAAGCTAATGGGTCCCAACTCCGTTATTTAATTCTATGCGCAAAAGAATTAGCGTCCAAATTTTACGTACGGTATGTAATTTTCTCACATAGAAACTTAAAATTTGGCACCTGCATTGATTTTGTCATAAATAGGAAAAGCTAATGGGTCCTAAGTCGATTATTCAATTCCATGTGCAAAAGAATTAGCGTCAAAATTTTACGTACGGAATCCAATTTTCTCACATAGAAACTTGAAATTTGGCACGAGGATTGATTATGCAATAAATAGGAAAAGCTAATGGGTCCCAACTCGATTATTTAATTCTAGGCACAAAAGAATTAGCGTCCCAGTTTTATGTACGGAGTGTAATTTTCTCACATGGAAACTTAAAATTTGGCTCGGGCATTGATTATGTCATAAATAGGAAAAGCTAATGTGTCCCAACTCGATTATTCAATTCTATGTGCAAGAGAATTAGCGTCCAAATTTTACGTACAGAATCCAATTTTCTCACATAGAAACTTGAAATTTGGCAAGGGCATTGACTATGTCCTAAATAGGAAATACTAATGGGTCCCAACTCGATTATTCAATTCTATGCGCAAAAGAATTAGCATCTAAATTTTACGTACGGAATCCAATTTTCTCACATAGAAACTTGAAATTTGGCACGAGCATTGATTATGTCATAAATAGGAAAAGCTAATGGGTCCCAACTCCGTTATTTAATTCTATGCGCAAAAGAATTAGCGTCCAAATTTTACGTACGGTATGTAATTTTCTCACATAGAAACTTAAAATTTGGCACCTGCATTGATTTTGTCATAAATAGGAAAAGCTAATGGGTCCTAAGTCGATTATTCAATTCCATGTGCAAAAGAATTAGCGTCAAAATTTTACGTAGGGAATCCAATTTTCTCACATAGAAACTTGAAATTTGGCACGAGGATTGATTATGCAATAAATAGGAAAAGCTAATGGGTCCCAACTCGATTATTTAATTCTAGGCACAAAAGAATTAGCGTCCCAGTTTTATGTACGGAGTGTAATTTTCTCACATGGAAACTTAAAATTTGGCTCGGGCATTGATTATGTCATAAATAGGAAAAGCTAATGGGTCCCAACTCGATTATTAAATTCTATGCGCAAAAGAATTAGCGTCCAAATTTTACGTACAAAATCCAATTTTCTCACATAGAAACTTAAAATTTGGCACGGGCATTGAATATGTCCTAAATAGGAAAACCTAACGGGTCCCAACTCGATTATTCAATTCTATGCGCAAAAGAATTAGCGTCAAAATTTTACGTACGGAATGTATTTTTCTCACTTTCCAGTGTCATAGAAACGTGAAATTTGGCATAAGCATTAATTATGTCATAAATAGGAAAAGCTAATGGGTCCCAACTCGATTATTCAATTCTATGTGCAAAAGAATTAGCGTCTAAATTTTACGTACAGAATCCAATTTTCTCACATAGAAACTTGAAATTTGGCACGAGCATTGATTATGTCATAAATAGGAAAAGCTAATGGGTCCCAACTCGATTATTCAATTCTATGCGCAAAAGAATTAGCGTCCAAATTTTACGTACAGAATCCAATTTTCTCACATAGAAACTTAAAATTTGGCAAGGGCATTGACTATGTCCTAAATAGGAAATACTAATGGGTCCCAACTCGATTATTCAATTCTATGCGCAAAAGAATTAGCATCTAAATTTTACGTACGGAATGTATTTTTCTCACTTTCCAGTGTCATAGAAACGTGAAATTTGGCACGAGCATTGATTATGTCATAAATAGGAAAAGCTAATGGGTCCCAACTCGATTATTCAATTCTATGCGCAAAAGAATTAGCGTCCAAATTTTACGTACGGAATCCAATTTTCTCACATAGAAATTTAAAATTTGGCACGGGCATTGAATATGTCCTAAATAGGAAAAACGAACGGGTCCCAACTCGATTTTTCAATTCTATGCGCAAAAGAATTAGCGTCAAAATTTTACGTACGGAATGTATTTTTCTCACTTTCCAGTGTCATAGAAACCTGAAATTTGGCACGAGCATTGATTATGTCATAAATAGGAAAAGCTAATAGGTCCCAACTTGATTATTCAATTCTATGTGCAAAAGAATTAGCGTCCAAATTTTATGTACGGAATCCAATTTTCTCACATAGAAACTTGAAATTTGGCACGAGCATTGATTATGTCATAAATAGGAAAAGCTAATGGGTCCCAACTCGATTATTAAATTCTTTGCGCAAAAGAATTAGCGTCCAAATTTTACGTACAAAATCCAATTTTCTCACATAGAAACTTAAAATTTGGCACGGGCATTGAATATGTCCTAAATAGGAAAACCTAACGGGTCCCAACTCGATTATTCAATTCTATGCGCAAAAGAATTAGCGTCAAAATTTTACGTACGGAATGTATTTTTCTCACTTTCCAGTGTCATAGAAACGTGAAATTTGGCATAAGCATTAATTATGTCATAAATAGGAAAAGCTAATGGGTCCCAACTCGATTATTCAATTCTATGTGCAAAAGAATTAGCGTCTAAATTTTACGTACAGAATCCAATTTTCTCACATAGAAACTTGAAATTTGGCACGAGCATTGATTATGTCATAAATAGGAAAAGCTAATGGGTCCCAACTCGATTATTCAATTCTATGCGCAAAAGAATTAGCGTCCAAATTTTACGTACAGAATCCAATTTTCTCACATAGAAACTTAAAATTTGGCAAGGGCATTGACTATGTCCTAAATAGGAAATACTAATGGGTCCCAACTCGATTATTCAATTCTATGCGCAAAAGAATTAGCATCTAAATTTTACGTACGGAATCCAATTTTCTCACATAGAAACTTGAAATTTGGCACGAGCATTGATTATGTCATAAATAGGAAAAGCTAATGGGTCCCAACTCCGTTATTTAATTCTATGCGCAAAAGAATTAGCGTCCAAATTTTACGTACGGTATGTAATTTTCTCACATAGAAACTTAAAATTTGGCACCTGCATTGATTTTGTCATAAATAGGAAAAGCTAATGGGTCCTAAGTCGATTATTCAATTCCATGTGCAAAAGAATTAGCGTCAAAATTTTACGTAGGGAATCCAATTTTCTCACATAGAAACTTGAAATTTGGCACGAGGATTGATTATGCAATAAATAGGAAAAGCTAATGGGTCCCAACTCGATTATTTAATTCTAGGCACAAAAGAATTAGCGTCCCAGTTTTATGTACGGAGTGTAATTTTCTCACATGGAAACTTAAAATTTGGCTCGGGCATTGATTATGTCATAAATAGGAAAAGCTAATGGGTCCCAACTCGATTATTAAATTCTATGCGCAAAAGAATTAGCGTCCAAATTTTACGTACAAAATCCAATTTTCTCACATAGAAACTTAAAATTTGGCACGGGCATTGAATATGTCCTAAATAGGAAAACCTAACGGGTCCCAACTCGATTATTCAATTCTATGCGCAAAAGAATTAGCGTCAAAATTTTACGTACGGAATGTATTTTTCTCACTTTCCAGTGTCATAGAAACGTGAAATTTGGCATAAGCATTAATTATGTCATAAATAGGAAAAGCTAATGGGTCCCAACTCGATTATTCAATTCTATGTGCAAAAGAATTAGCGTCTAAATTTTACGTACAGAATCCAATTTTCTCACATAGAAACTTGAAATTTGGCACGAGCATTGATTATGTCATAAATAGGAAAAGCTAATGGGTCCCAACTCGATTATTCAATTCTATGCGCAAAAGAATTAGCGTCCAAATTTTACGTACAGAATCCAATTTTCTCACATAGAAACTTAAAATTTGGCAAGGGCATTGACTATGTCCTAAATAGGAAATACTAATGGGTCCCAACTCGATTATTCAATTCTATGCGCAAAAGAATTAGCATCTAAATTTTACGTACGGAATCCAATTTTCTCACATAGAAACTTGAAATTTGGCACGAGCATTGATTATGTCATAAATAGGAAAAGCTAATGGGTCCCAACTCCGTTATTTAATTCTATGCGCAAAAGAATTAGCGTCCAAATTTTACGTACGGTATGTAATTTTCTCACATAGAAACTTAAAATTTGGCACCTGCATTGATTTTGTCATAAATAGGAAAAGCTAATGGGTCCTAAGTCGATTATTCAATTCCATGTGCAAAAGAATTAGCGTCAAAATTTTACGTACGGAATCCAATTTTCTCACATAGAAACTTGAAATTTGGCACGAGGATTGATTATGCAATAAATAGGAAAAGCTAATGGGTCCCAACTCGATTATTTAATTCTAGGCACAAAAGAATTAGCGTCCCAGTTTTATGTACGGAGTGTAATTTTCTCACATGGAAACTTAAAATTTGGCTCGGGCATTGATTATGTCATAAATAGGAAAAGCTAATGTGTCCCAACTCGATTATTCAATTCTATGTGCAAGAGAATTAGCGTCCAAATTTTACGTACAGAATCCAATTTTCTCACATAGAAACTTGAAATTTGGCAAGGGCATTGACTATGTCCTAAATAGGAAATACTAATGGGTCCCAACTCGATTATTCAATTCTATGCGCAAAAGAATTAGCATCTAAATTTTACGTACGGAATCCAATTTTCTCACATAGAAACTTGAAATTTGGCACGAGCATTGATTATGTCATAAATAGGAAAAGCTAATGGGTCCCAACTCCGTTATTTAATTCTATGCGCAAAAGAATTAGCGTCCAAATTTTACGTACGGTATGTAATTTTCTCACATAGAAACTTAAAATTTGGCACGGGCATTGAATATGTCCTAAATAGGAAAAACTAACGGGTCCCAACTCGATTATTCAATTCTATGCGCAAAAGAATTAGCGTCAAAATTTTACGTACGGAATGTATTTTTCTCACTTTCCAGTGTCATAGAAATGTGAAATTTGGCATGAGCATTAATTATGTCATAAATAGGAAAAGCTAATGGGTCCCAACTCGATTATTCAATTCTATGTGCAAAAGAATTAGCGTCCAAATTTTACGTACAGAATCCAATTTTCTCACATAGAAACTTAAAATTTGGCACGGGCATTGAATATGTCCTAAATAGGAAAAACTAACGGGTCCCAACTCGATTATTCAATTCTATGCGCAAAAGAATTAGCGTCAAAATTTTACGTACGGAATGTATTTTTCTCACTTTCCAGTGTCATAGAAACGTGAAATTTGGCATGACCATTAATTATGTCATAAATAGGAAAAGCTAATGGGTCCCAACTCAATTATTCAATTCTATGTGCAAAAGAATTAGCGTCCAAATTTTACGTACGGAATCCAATTTTCTCACATAGAAACTTAAAATTTGGCACGGGCATTGAATATGTCCTAAATAGGAAAAACTAATGGGTCCCAACTCGATTATTCAATTCTATGCGCAAAAGAATTAGCGTCAAAATTTTACGTACGGAATGTATTTTTCTCACTTTCCAGTGTCATAGAAGCGTGAAATTTGGCACAAGCATTGATTATGTCATAAATAGGAAAAGCTAATGGGTCCCAACTCAATTATTCAATTCTATGTGCAAAAGAATTAGCGTCCAAATTTTATGTAAGGAATCCAATTTTCTCACATAGAAACTTGAAATTTGGCACGAGCATTGATTATGTCATAAATAGGAAAAGCTAAAGGGTCCCAACTCGATTATTTAATTCTATGCGCAAAAGAATTAGCGTCCAAATTTTACGTACAGAATCCAATTTTCTCACATAGAAACTTAAAATTTGGCACGCGCATTGAATATGTCCTAAGTAGGAAAAACTAATGGGTCCCAACTCGATTATTCAATTCTATGCGCAAAAGAATTAGCGTCAAAATTTTACGTACGGAATGTATTTTTCTCACTTTCCAGTGTCATAGAAACGTGAAATTTGGCACGAGCATTGATTATGTCATAAATAGGAAAAGCTAATGGGTCCCAACTCGATTATTCAATTCTATGCGCAAAAGAATTAGCGTCCAACTTTTACGTACGGAATCCAATTTTCTCACAAAGAAACTTAAAATTTGGCACGGGCATTGAATATGTCCTAAATAGGAAAAACTAATGGGTCCCAACTCGATTATTCAATTCTATGCGCAAAAGAATTAGCGTCAAAATTTTACGTACGGAATGTATTTTTCTCACTTTCCAGTGTCATAGAAGCGTGAAATTTGGCACAAGCATTGATTATGTCATAAATAGGAAAAGCTAATCGGTCCCAACTCAATTATTCAATTCTATGTGCAAAAGAATTAGCGTCCAAATTTTATGTAAGGAATCCAATTTTCTCACATAGAAACTTGAAATTTGGCACGAGCATTGATTATGTCATAAATAGGAAAAGCCAATGGGTTCCAACTCGATTATTCAATTCTATGTGCAAAAGAATTAGCGTCCAAATTTTACGTACAGAATCCAATTTTCTCACATAGAAACTTAAAATTTCGCACGGGCATTGAATTTGTCCTAAATAGGAAAAACTAACGGGTCCCAACTCGATTATTCAATTCTATGCGCAAAAGAATTAGCGTCAAAATTTTACGTACGGAATGTATTTTTCTCACTTTCCAGTGTCATAGAAACGTGAAATTTGGCACGAGCATTGATTATGTCATAAATAGGAAAAGCTAATGGGTCCCAACTCGATTATTCAATTCTATGCGCAAAAGAATTAGCGTCCAAATTTTACGTACGGAATCCAATTTTCTCACATAGAAACTTAAAATTTGGCACGGGCATTGAATATGTCCTAAATAGGAAAAACGAACGGGTCCCAACTCGATTTTTCAATTCTATGCGCAAAAGAATTAGCGTCAAAATTTTACGTACGGAATGTATTATTCTCACTTTCCAGTGTCATAGAAACCTGAAATTTGGCACGAGCATTGATTATGTCATAAATAGGAAAAGCTAATAGGTCCCAACTTGATTATTCAATTCTATGTGCAAAAGAATTAGCGTCCAAATTTTATGTACGGAATCCAATTTTCTCACATAGAAACTTGAAATTTGGCACGAGCATTGATTATGTCATAAATAGGAAAAGCTAATGGGTCCCAACTCGATTATTAAATTCTATGCGCAAAAGAATTAGCGTCCAAATTTTACGTACAAAATCCAATTTTCTCACATAGAAACTTAAAATTTGGCACGGGCATTGAATATGTCCTAAATAGGAAAACCTAACGGGTCCCAACTCGATTATTCAATTCTATGCGCAAAAGAATTAGCGTCAAAATTTTACGTACGGAATGTATTTTTCTCACTTTCCAGTGTCATAGAAACGTGAAATTTGGCATAAGCATTAATTTTGTCATAAATAGGAAAAGCTAATGGGTCCCAACTCGATTATTCAATTCTATGTGCAAAAGAATTAGCGTCTAAATTTTACGTACAGAATCCAATTTTCTCACATAGAAACTTGAAATTTGGCACGAGCATTGATTATGTCATAAATAGGAAAAGCTAATGGGTCCCAACTCGATTATTCAATTCTATGCGCAAAAGAATTAGCGTCCAAATTTTACGTACAGAATCCAATTTTCTCACATAGAAACTTAAAATTTGGCAAGGGCATTGACTATGTCCTAAATAGGAAATACTAATGGGTCCCAACTCGATTATTCAATTCTATGCGCAAAAGAATTAGCATCTAAATTTTACGTACGGAATCCAATTTTCTCACATAGAAACTTGAAATTTGGCACGAGCATTGATTATGTCATAAATAGGAAAAGCTAATGGGTCCCAACTCCGTTATTTAATTCTATGCGCAAAAGAATTAGCGTCCAAATTTTACGTACGGTATGTAATTTTCTCACATAGAAACTTAAAATTTGGCACCTGCATTGATTTTGTCATAAATAGGAAAAGCTAATGGGTCCTAAGTCGATTATTCAATTCCATGTGCAAAAGAATTAGCGTCAAAATTTTACGTACGGAATCCAATTTTCTCACATAGAAACTTGAAATTTGGCACGAGGATTGATTATGCAATAAATAGGAAAAGCTAATAAGTCCCAACTCGATTATTTAATTCTAGGCACAAAAGAATTAGCGTCCCAGTTTTATGTACGGAGTGTAATTTTCTCACATGGAAACTTAAAATTTGGCTCGGGCATTGATTATGTCATAAATAGGAAAAGCTAATGTGTCCCAACTCGATTATTCAATTCTATGTGCAAAAGAATTAGCGTCCAAATTTTACGTACAGAATCCAATTTTCTCACATAGAAACTTAAAATTTCGCACGGGCATTGAATATGTCCTAAATAGGAAAAACTAACGGGTCCCAACTCGATTATTCAATTTTATGCGCAAAAGAATTAGCGTCAAAATTTTACGTACACAATCCAATTTTCTCACATAGAAACTTAAAATTTGGCACGGGCATTGATTATGTCATAAATAGGAAAAACTAACGGGTCCCAACTCGATTTTTCAATTCTATGCGCAAAAGAATTAGCGTCAAAATTTTACGTACGGAATGTATTTTTCTCACTTTCCAGTGTCATAGAAACGTGAAATTTGGCACGAGCATTGATTATGTCATAAATAGGAAAAGCTACTGGGTCCCAACTCGATTATTCAATTCTATTTGCAAAAGAATTAGCGTCTAAATTTTACGTACAGAATCCAATTTTCTCACATAGAAACTTGAAATTTGGCACGGGCATTGATTATGTCATAAATAGGAAAAACTAATGGGTCCCAACTCCGTTATTTAATTCTATGCGCAAAAGAATTAGCATCCAAATTTTATGTACGGTATGTAATTTTCTCACTTTCCAGTGTCATAGAAACGTGAAATTTGGCATGAGCATTAATTATGTCATAAATAGGAAAAGCTAATGGGTCCCAACGCGATTATTCAATTCTATGTGCAAAAGAATTAGCGTCCAAATTTTACGTACAGAATCCAATTTTCTCACATAGAAACTTAAAATTGGGCACGGGCATTGAATATGTCCTAAATAGGAAAAACTAATGGGTCCCAACTCGATTATTCAATTCTATGCGCAAAAGAATTAGCGTCAAAATTTTACGTACGGAATGTATTTTTCTCACTTTCCAGTGTCATAGAAGCATGACATTTGGCACGAGCATTGATTATGTCATAAATAGGAAAAGCTAATGGGTCCCAACTCGATTATTCAATTCTATGTGCAAAAGAATTAGCGTCCAAATTTTATGTACGGAATCCAATTTTCTCACATAGAAACTTGAAATTTGGCACGAGCATTGATTATGTCATAAATAGGAAAAGCTAATGGGTCCCAACTCGATTATTCAATTCTATGCGCAAAAGAATTAGCGTCCAAATTTTACGTACAGAATCCAATTTTCTCACATAGAAACTTAAAATTTGGCACGGGCATTGAATATGTCCTAAATAGGAAAAACTAACGGGTCCCAACTCGATTATTCAATTCTATGCGCAAAAGAATTTGCGTCAAAATTTTACGTACGGAATGTATTTTTCTCACTTTCCAGTGTCATAGAAGCGTGAAATTTGGCACGAGCATTGATTATGTCATAAATAGGAAAAGCTAATGGGTCCCAACTCGATTATTCAATTCTATGTGCAAAAGAATTAGCGTCCAAATTTTACGTACAGAATCCAATTTTCTCACATAGAAACTTAAAATTTGGCACGGGCATTGAATATGTCCTAAATAGGAAAAACTAACGTTTCCCAACTCGATTATTCAATTCTATGCGCAAAAGAATTAGCGTCAAAATTTTACGTACGGAATGTATTTTTCTCACTTTCCAGTGTCATAGAAACATGAAATTTGGCATGAGCATTAATTATGTCATAAATAGGAAAAGCTAATGGGTCCCAACTCGATTATTCAATTCTATGTGCAAAAGAATTAGCGTCCAAATTTTAAGTACAGAATCCAATTTTCTCACATAGAAACTTAAAATTTGGCACGAGCATTGAATATGTCCTAAATAGGAAAAACTAACGGGTCCCAACTCGATTATTCAATTCTACGCGCAAAAGAATTAGCGTCAAAATTTTACGTACGGAATGTATTTTTCTCACTTTCCAGTGTCATAGAAATGTGAAATTTGGCATGAGATTTAATTATGTCATAAATAGGAAAAGCTAATGGGTCCCAACTCGAATATTCAATTCTATGTGCAAAAGAATTAGCATCCAAATTTTATGTACAGAATCCAATTTTCTCACATAGAAACTTAAAATTTGGCACGGGCATTGAATATGTCCTAAATAGGAAAAACTAACGGGTCCCAACTCGATTATTCAATTTTATGCGCAAAAGAATTAGCTTCAAAATTTTACGTACGGAATGTATTTTTCTCACTTTCCAGTGTCATAGAAACGTGAAATTTGGCATGAGCATTAATTATGTCATAAATAGGAAAAGCTAATGGGTCCCAACTCGATTATTCAATTCTATGTGCAAAAGAATTAGCGTCCAAATTTTATGTACAGAATCCAATTTTCTCACATAGAAACTTAAAATTGGGCACGGGCATTGAATATGTCCTAAATAGGAAAAACTAATGGGTCCCAACTCGATTATTCAATTCTATGCGCAAAAGAATTAGCGTCAAAATTTTAGGTACGGAATGTATTTTTCTCACTTTCCAGTGTCATAGAAATGTGAAATTTGGCATGAGATTTAATTATGTCATAAATAGGAAAAGCTAATGGGTCCCAACTCGATTATTCAATTCTATGTGCAAAAGAATTAGCGTCCAAATTTTATGTACAGAATCCAATTTTCTCACATAGAAACTTAAAATTTGGCACGGGCATTGAATATGTCCTAAATAGGAAAAACTAACGGGTCCCAACTCGATTATTCAATTTTATGCGCAAAAGAATTAGCGTCAAAATTTTACGGACGGAATGTATTTTTCTCACTTTCCAGTGTCATAGAAACGTGAAATTTGGCATGAGCATTAATTATGTCATAAATAGGAAAAGCTAATGTGTCCCAACTCGATTATTCAATTCTATGTGCAAAAGAATTAGCGTCCAAATTTTACGTACAGAATCCAATTTTCTCACATAGAAACTTAAAACTGGGCACGGGCATTGAATATGTCCTAAATAGGAAAAACTAATGGGTCCCAACTCGATTATTCAATTCTATGCGCAAAAGAATTAGCGTCAAAATTTTACGTACGGAATGTATTTTTCTCACTTTCCAGTGTCATAGAAGCATGAAATCTGGCACGAGCATTGATTATGTCATAAATAGGAAAAGCTAATGGGTCCCAACTCGATTATTCAATTCTATGTGCAAAAGAATTAGCGTCCAAATTTTATGTACGGAATCCAATTTTCTCACATAGAAACTTGAAATTTGGCACAAGCATTGATTATGTCATAAATAGGAAAAGCTAATGGGTCCCAACTCGATTATTCAATTCTATGTGCAAAAGAATTAGCGTCCAAATTTTATGTACAGAATCCAATTTTCTCACATAGAAACTTAAAATTTGGCACGGGCATTGAATATGTCCTAAATAGGAAAAACTAACGGGTCCCAACTCAATTATTCAATTCTATGCGCAAAATAATTAGCGTCAAAATTTTACGTACGGAATGTATTTTTCTCACTTTCCAGTGTCATAGAAGCGTGAAATTTGGCACGAGCATTGATTATGTCATAAATAGGAAAAGCTAATGGGTCCCAACTCGATTATTCAATTCTATGTGCAAAAGAATTAGCGTCCAAATTTTACGAACAGAATACAATTTTCTCACATAGAAACTTAAAATTTGGCACGGGCATTGAATATGTCCGAAATAGGAAAAACTAACGGGTCCCAACTCGATTATTCAATTCTATGCGCAAAAGAATTAGCGTCAAAATTTTACTTACGGAATGTATTTTTCTCACTTTCCAGTGTCATAGAAGCGTGAAATTTGGCACGAGCATTGATTATGTCATAAATAGGAAAAGCTAATGGGTCCCAACGCGATTATTCAATTCTATGTGCAAAAGAATTAGCGTCCAAATTTTAAGTACAGAATCCAATTTTCTCACATAGAAACGTAAAATTTGGCACGGGCATTGAATATGTCTTAAATAGGAAAAACTAACGGGTCCCAACTCGATTATTCAATTTTATGCGCAAAAGAATTAGCTTCAAAATTTTACGTACGGAATGTATTTTTCTCACTTTCCAGTGTCATAGAAACGTGAAATTTGGCATGAGCATTAATTATGTCATAAATAGGAAAAGCTAATGGGTCCCAACTCGATTATTCAATTCTATGTGCAAAAGAATTAGCGTCCAAATTTTATGTACGGAATCCAATTTTCTCACATAGAAACTTGAAATTTGGCACGAGCATTGATTATGTCATAAATAGGAAAAGCTAATGGGTCCCAACTCGATTATTCAATTCTATGCGCAAAAGAATTAGCGTCCAAATTTTACGTACAGAATCCAATTTTCTCACATAGAAACTTAAAATTTGGCACGGGCATTGAATATGTCCTAAATAGGAAAAACGAATGGGTCCCAACTCGATTATTCAATTCTATGCGCAAAAGAATTAGCGTCAAAATTTTACGTACGGAATGTATTTTTCTCACTTTCCAGTGTCATAGAAACGTGAAATTTGGCATGAGCATTAATTATGTCATAAATAGGAAAAGCTAATGGGTCCCAACTCGATTATTCAATTCTATGCGCAAAAGAATTAGCGTCCAAATTTTACGTACAGAATCCAATTTTCTCACATAGAAACTTAAAATTTGGCACGGGCATTGAATATGTCCTAAATAGGAAAAACTAACGGGTCCCAACTCGATTATTCAATTCTATGTGCAAAAGAATTAGCGTCCAAATTTTATGTACGGAATCCAATTTTCTCACATAGAAACTTGAAATTTGGCACGAGCATTGATTATGTCATAAATAGGAAAAGCTAATGGGTCCCAACTCGATTATTCAATTCTATGCGCAAAAGAATTAGCGTCCAAATTTTACGTACAGAATCCAATTTTCTCACATAGAAACTTAAAATTTGGCACGGGCATTGACTATGTCCTAAATAGGAAATACTAACGGGTCCCAACTCGATTATTCAATTCTATGCGCAAAAGAATTAGCATCTAAATTTTACGTACAGAATCCAATTTTCTCACATAGAAACTTGAAATTTGGCACGAGCATTGATTATGTCATAAATAGGAAAAGCTAATGGGTCCCAACTCCGTTATTTAATTCTATGCGCAAAAGAATTAGCGTCCAAATTTTACGTACAGTATGTAATTTTCTCACATAGAAACTTAAAATTTGGCACTTGCATTGATTATGTCATAAATAGGAAAAACTAATGGGTCCTAAGTCGATTATTCAATTCCATGTGCAAAAGAATTAGCGTCAAAATTTTACGTACGGAATCCAATTTTCTCACATAGAATCTTGAAATTTGGCACGAGCATTGATTATGTCATAAATAGGAAAAGCTAATGGGTCCCAACTCCGTTATTTAATTCTAGGCACAAAAGAATTAGCGTCCAAGTTTTATGTACGGAGTGTAATTTTCTCACATGGAATCTTAAAATTTGGCACGGGCATTGATTATGTCATAAATAGGAAAAGCTAATGTGTCCCAACTCGATTATTCAATTATATGTGCAAAAGAATTAGCGTCCAAATTTTACGTACAGAATCCAATTTTCTCACATAGAAACTTAAAATTTGGCACGGGCATTGAATATGTCCTAAATAGGAAAAACTAACGGGTCCCAACTCGATTATTCAATTCTATGCGCAAAAGAATTAGCGTCAAAATTTTACGTACGGAATGTATTTTTCTCACTTTCCAGTGTCATAGAAACGTGAAATTTGGCATGAGCATTAATTATGTCATAAATAGGAAAAGCTAATGGGTCCCAACTCGATTATTCAATTCTATGTGCAAAAGAATTAGCGTCCAAATTTTACGTACAGAATCCAATTTTCTCACATAGAAACTTAAAATTTGGCACGGGCATTGAATATGTCCTAAATAGGAAAAACTAGCGGGTCCCAACTCGATTATTCAATTCTATGCGCAAAAGAATTAGCGTCAAAATTTTACGTACGGAATGTATTTTTCTCACTTTCCAGTGTCATAGAAGCGTGAAATTTGGCACGAGCATTGATTATGTCATAAATAGGAAAAGCTAATGGGTCCCAACTCGATTATTCAATTCTATGCACAAAGAACTAGCGTCCCAATTTTACGTACAGAATCCAATTTTCTCACATAGAAACTTAAAATTTGGCACGGGCATTGAATATGTCCTAAATAGGATAAACTAAAAGGTCCCAACTCGATTTTTTAATTCTATGCGCAAAAGAATTAGCATCAAAATTTTACGTACGGAATGTATTTTTCTCACTTTCCAGTGTTATAGAAACGTAATATTTGGCACGAGCATTGATTATATCATAAATAGGAAAAGCTAATGGGTCCCAACTCGATTATTCAATTCTATTTGCAAAAGAATTAGCGTCTAAATTTTACGTACAGAATCCAATTTTCTCACATAGAAACTTGAAATTTGGCATGGGCATTGATTATGTCATAAATAGGAAAAGCTAATGGGTCCCAACACGATTATTCAATTCTATGTGCAAAAGAATTAGCGTCCAAATTTTATGTACGGAATCCAATTTTCTCACATAGAAACTTAAAATTTGGCACGGGCATTGATTATGTCATAAATAGGAAAAGCTAATGGGTCCTAATTCGATTATTCAATTCCATGTGCAAAAGAATTAGCGTCAATATTTTACGTACGGAATCCAGTTTTCTCACATAGAAACTTGAAATTTGGCACGAGCATTGATTATGTCATAAATAGGAAAAGCTAATGGGTCCCAACTCCGTTATTTAATTCTAGGCACAAAAGAATTAGCGTCCAAGTTTTATGTACGGAGTGTAATTTTCTCACATAGAAACTTAAAATTTGGCATGGGCATTGATTATGTCATAAATAGGAAAAGCTAATGGGTCCCAACACGATTATTCAATTCTATGTGCAAAAGAATTAGCGTCCAAATTTTATGTACGGAATCCATTTTTCTCACATAGAAACTTGAAATTTGGCATGAGCATTGATTATGTCATAAATAGGAAAAGCTAATGGGTCCCAACTCGATTATTCAATTCTATGCGCAAAAGAATTAGCGTCCAAATTTT
Organism: Eleutherodactylus coqui; assembly: GCF_035609145.1. Taxonomy (NCBI): domain Eukaryota; kingdom Metazoa; phylum Chordata; class Amphibia; order Anura; family Eleutherodactylidae; genus Eleutherodactylus; species Eleutherodactylus coqui. The sequence continues at coordinate 27,447,102 of NC_089844.1, read as the reverse complement.
ACGTACAGAATCCAATTTTCTCACATAGAAACTTAAAAATTGGCACGGGCATTGAATATGTCCTAAATAGGAAAAACTAATGGGTCCCAACTCGATTACTCAATTCTATGCGCAAAAGAATTAGCGTCCAAATTTTACGTACAGAATCCAATTTTCTCACATAGAAACTTGAAATTTGGCACGAGCATTGATTATGTCATAAATAGGAAAAGCTAATGGGTCCCAACTCCGTTTTTTAATTCTAGGCAAAAAAAGAATTAGCGTCCAAGCTTTATGTACGGAGTGTAATTTTCTCACATAGAAACTAAAAATTTGGCACGGGCATTGATTATGTCATAAATAGGAAAAGCTAATGGGTCCCAACTCCGTTATTTAATTCTAGGCACAAAAGAATTAGCGTCCAAGTTTTATGTGCGGAGTGTAATTTTCTCACATAGAAACTTAAAATTTGGCATGGGCATTGATTATGTCATAAATAGGAAAAGCTAATGGGTCCCAACTCGATTATTCAATTCTATGTGCAAAAGAATTAGTGTCCAAATTTTATGTACGGAATCCAATTTTCTCACATAGAAACTTGAAATTTGGCACGAGCATTGATTATGTCATAAATAGGAAAAGCTAATGGGTCCCAACTCGATTATTCAATTCTATGTGCAAAAGAATTAGCGTCCAAATTTTATGTACAGAATCCAATTTTCTCACATAGAAACTTAAAATTTGGCACGGGCATTGAATATGTCCTAAATAGGAAAAACTAACGGGTCCCAACTCGATTATTCAATTTTATGCGCAAAAGAATTAGCGTCAAAATTTTACGTACGGAATGTATTTTTCTCACTTTCCAGTGTCATAGAAACGTGAAATTTGGCATGAGCATTAATTATGTCATAAATAGGAAAAGCTAATGTGTCCCAACTCGATTATTCAATTCTATGTGCAAAAGAATTAGCGTCCAAATTTTACGTACAGAATCCAATTTTCTCACATAGAAACTTAAAACTGGGCACGAGCATTGAATATGTCCTAAATAGGAAAAACTAATGGGTCCCAACTCGATTATTCAATTCTATGCGCAAAAGAATTAGCGTCAAAATTTTACGTACGGAATGTATTTTTCTCACTTTCCAGTGTCATAGAAGCATGAAATCTGGCACGAGCATTGATTATGTCATAAATAGGAAAAGCTAATGGGTCCCAACTCGATTATTCAATTCTATGTGCAAAAGAATTAGCGTCCAAATTTTATGTACGGAATCCAATTTTCTCACATAGAAACTTGAAATTTGGCACAAGCATTGATTATGTCATAAATAGGAAAAGCTAATGGGTCCCAACTCGATTATTCAATTCTATGTGCAAAAGAATTAGCGTCCAAATTTTATGTACAGAATCCAATTTTCTCACATAGAAACTTAAAATTTGGCACGGGCATTGAATATGTCCTAAATAGGAAAAACTAACGGGTCCCAACTCAATTATTCAATTCTATGCGCAAAATAATTAGCGTCAAAATTTTACGTACGGAATGTATTTTTCTCACTTTCCAGTGTCATAGAAGCGTGAAATTTGGCACGAGCATTGATTATGTCATAAATAGGAAAAGCTAATGGGTCCCAACTCGATTATTCAATTCTATGTGCAAAAGAATTAGCGTCCAAATTTTACGAACAGAATACAATTTTCTCACATAGAAACTTAAAATTTGGCACGGGCATTGAATATGTCCGAAATAGGAAAAACTAACGGGTCCCAACTCGATTATTCAATTCTATGCGCAAAAGAATTAGCGTCAAAATTTTACTTACGGAATGTATTTTTCTCACTTTCCAGTGTCATAGAAGCGTGAAATTTGGCACGAGCATTGATTATGTCATAAATAGGAAAAGCTAATGGGTCCCAACGCGATTATTCAATTCTATGTGCAAAAGAATTAGCGTCCAAATTTTAAGTACAGAATCCAATTTTCTCACATAGAAACGTAAAATTTGGCACGGGCATTGAATATGTCTTAAATAGGAAAAACTAACGGGTCCCAACTCGATTATTCAATTTTATGCGCAAAAGAATTAGCTTCAAAATTTTACGTACGGAATGTATTTTTCTCACTTTCCAGTGTCATAGAAACGTGAAATTTGGCATGAGCATTAATTATGTCATAAATAGGAAAAGCTAATGGGTCCCAACTCGATTATTCAATTCTATGTGCAAAAGAATTAGCGTCCAAATTTTATGTACGGAATCCAATTTTCTCACATAGAAACTTGAAATTTGGCACGAGCATTGATTATGTCATAAATAGGAAAAGCTAATGGGTCCCAACTCGATTATTCAATTCTATGCGCAAAAGAATTAGCGTCCAAATTTTACGTACAGAATCCAATTTTCTCACATAGAAACTTAAAATTTGGCACGGGCATTGAATATGTCCTAAATAGGAAAAACGAATGGGTCCCAACTCGATTATTCAATTCTATGCGCAAAAGAATTAGCGTCAAAATTTTACGTACGGAATGTATTTTTCTCACTTTCCAGTGTCATAGAAACGTGAAATTTGGCATGAGCATTAATTATGTCATAAATAGGAAAAGCTAATGGGTCCCAACTCGATTATTCAATTCTATGCGCAAAAGAATTAGCGTCCAAATTTTACGTACAGAATCCAATTTTCTCACATAGAAACTTAAAATTTGGCACGGGCATTGAATATGTCCTAAATAGGAAAAACTAACGGGTCCCAACTCGATTATTCAATTCTATGTGCAAAAGAATTAGCGTCCAAATTTTATGTACGGAATCCAATTTTCTCACATAGAAACTTGAAATTTGGCACGAGCATTGATTATGTCATAAATAGGAAAAGCTAATGGGTCCCAACTCGATTATTCAATTCTATGCGCAAAAGAATTAGCGTCCAAATTTTACGTACAGAATCCAATTTTCTCACATAGAAACTTAAAATTTGGCACGGGCATTGACTATGTCCTAAATAGGAAATACTAACGGGTCCCAACTCGATTATTCAATTCTATGCGCAAAAGAATTAGCATCTAAATTTTACGTACAGAATCCAATTTTCTCACATAGAAACTTGAAATTTGGCACGAGCATTGATTATGTCATAAATAGGAAAAGCTAATGGGTCCCAACTCCGTTATTTAATTCTATGCGCAAAAGAATTAGCGTCCAAATTTTACGTACAGTATGTAATTTTCTCACATAGAAACTTAAAATTTGGCACCTGCATTGATTATGTCATAAATAGGAAAAACTAATGGGTCCTAAGTCGATTATTCAATTCCATGTGCAAAAGAATTAGCGTCAAAATTTTACGTACGGAATCCAATTTTCTCACATAGAATCTTGAAATTTGGCACGAGCATTGATTATGTCATAAATAGGAAAAGCTAATGGGTCCCAACTCGATTATTTAATTCTATGTGCAAAAGAATTAGCGTCCAAATTTTACGTACAGAATCCAATTTTCTCACATAGAAACTTGAAATTTGGCACGAGCATTGATTATGTCATAAATAGGAAAAGCTAATGGGTCCCAACTCGATTATTCAATTCTATGTGCAAAAGAATTAGCGTCCAAATTTTACGTACAGAATCCAATTTTCTCACATAGAAACTTGAAATTTGGCAACGGGCATTGATTATGTCCTAAATAGGAAAAACGAATGGGTCCCAACTCCATTATTTAATTCTATGCGCAAAAGAATTAGCGTCCAAATTTTACGTACGGAATGTATTTTTCTCACTTTCCAGTGTCATAGAAATGTGAAATTTGGCATGAGCATTAATTATGTCATAAATAGGAAAAGCTAATGGGTCCCAACTTGATTATTCAATTCTATGTGCAAAAGAATTTGCGTCTAAATTTTACGTACAGAATCCAATTTTCTCACATAGAAACTTGAAATTTGGCACGGACATTGATTATGTCATAAATAGCAAAAGCTAATGGGTCCCAACTCCGTTATTTAATTCTATGCGCAAAAGAATTAGCGTCCAAATTTTACGTACCGTATGTAATTTTCTCACATAGAAACTTAAAATTTGGCACGGGCATTGATTATGTCATAAATAGGAAAAGCTAATGGGTCCTAACTCGATTATTCAATTCCATGTGCAAAAGAATTAGCGTCAAAATTTTACGTACGGAATCCAATTTTCTCACATAGAAACTTGAAATTTGGCACGAGCATTGATTATGTCATAAATAAGAAAAGCTAATGGGTCCCAACTCCGTTATTTAATTCTAGGCACAAAAGAATTAGCGTCAAAATTTTACGTACGGAATCCAATTTTCTCACATATAATCAATGCTCGTGCCAAATTTCAAGTTTCTGTCATAAATAGGAAAAGCTAATGGGTCCCAACTCCGTTATTTAATTCTATGCGCAAAAGAATTAGCGTCCAAATTTTACGTACGGTATGTAATTTTCTCACATAGAAACTTAAAATTTGGCACGGGCATCGATTATGTCATAAATAGGAAAAGCTAATGGGTCCCAACTCGATTATTCAATTCTATGTGCAAAAGAATTAGCGTCCAAATTTTATGTACGGAATCCAATTTTCTCACATAGAAACTTGAAATTTGGCACGGGCATTGATTATGTCATAAATAGGAAAAGCTAATGGGTCCTAACTCGATTATTCAATTCCATGTGCAAAAGAATTAGCGTCAAAATTTTACGTACGGAATGTAATTTTCTCACATAGAAACTTAAAATTTGGCATGGGCATTGATTATGTCATATATAGGAAAAGCTAATCGGTCCCAACTCGATTATTCAATTCTATGTGCAAAAGAATTAGCGTCCAAATTTTATGTACAGAATCCAATTTTCTCACATGGAAACTTGAAATTTGGCACGGGCATTGATTATGTCATAAATAGGAAAAGCTAATGGGTCCCAACTCGATTATTCAATTCTATGCGCAAAAGAATTAGCGTCCAAATTTTACGTACAGAATCCAATTTTCTCACATAGAAACTTAAAATTTGGCACGGGCATTGATTATGTCCTAAATAGCAAAAACTAACGGGTCCCAACTCGATTATTTAATTCTATGCGCAAATGAATTAGCGTCAAAATTTTACGTACGGAATGTATTATTCTCACTTTCCAGTGTCATAGAAACGTGAAATTTTGCACGAGCATTGATTATGTCATAAATAGGAAAAGCTAATGGGTCCCAACTCGATTATTCAATTCTATGTGCAAAAAAAATAGCGTCCAAATTTTACGTACAGAATCCAATTTTCTTGCATAGAAACTTAAAATTTGGCACAGGCATTGAATATGTCCTAAATAGGAAAAACTAACGTGTCCCAACTCGATTATTCAATTCTATGTGCAAAAAAATTAGCGTCCAAATTTTACGTACAGAATCCAATTTTCTTGCATAGAAACTTAAAATTTGGCACGGGCATTGAATATGTCCTAAATAGGAAAAACTAACGTGTCCCAACTCGATTATTCAATTCTATGCGCAAAAGAATTAGCGTCAAAATTTTACATACGGAATGAATTTTTTTCACTTTCCACTGTCATAGAAACTTGAAATTTGGCACGAGCATTGATTATGTCATAAATAGGAAAAGCTAATGGGTCCCAACTCCGTTATTTAATTCTATGCGCAAAAGAATTAGCGTCCAAATTTTACGTACGGAATGTAATTTTCTCACATAGAAACTTAAAATTTGGCACGGGCATTGATTATGTCATAAGTAGGAAAAGCTAATGGGTCCCAACTCCGTTATTTAATTCTAGGCAAAAAAAGAATTAGCGTCCAAGCTTTATGTACGGAGTGTAATTTTCTCACATAAAAACTTAAAATTTGGCATGGGCATTGATTATGTCATAAATAGGAAAAGCTAATGGGTCCCATCACGATTATTCAATTCTATGTGCAAAAGAATTAGCGTCCAAATTTTATGTACGGAATCCAATTTTCTCACATAGAAACTTGAAATTTGGCACGAGCATTGATTATGTCATAAATAGGAAAAGCTAATGGGTCCCAACTCGATTATTCAATTCTATGCGCAAAAGAATTAGCGTCAAAATTTTATGTACGGAATGTATTTTTCTCACTTTCCAGTGTCATAGAAACGTGAAATTTGGCGCGAGCATTGATTATGTCATTAATAGGAAAAGCTAATGGGTCCAAACTCCGTTATTTAATTCTAGGCACAAAAGAATTAGCTTCCAAGTTTTATGTACGGAATCCAATTTTCTCACATAGAAACTTGAAATTTGGCACGAGCATTGATTATGTCATAAATAGGAAAAGCTAATGGGTCCCAACTCGATTATTCAATTCTATGTGCAAAAGAATTAGCGTCCAAGTTTTACGTACAGAATCCAATTTTCTCACATGGAAACTTGAAATTTGGCACGAGCATTGATTATGTCATAAATAGGAAAAGCTAATGGGTCCCAACTCGATTATTCAATTCTATGCGCAAAAGAATTAGCGTCAAAATTTTACGTACGGAATGTATTTTTCTCACTTTCCAGTGTCATAGAAATGTGAAATTTGGCATGAGCATTAATTATGTCATAAATAGGAAAAGCTAATGGGTCCCAACTCGATTTTTCAATTCTATGCGCAAAAGAATTAGCGTCAAAATTTTACGTACGGAATGTATTTTTCTCACTTTCCAGCGTCATAGAAACGTGAAATTTGGCACGAGCATTGATTATGTCATAAATAGGAAAAGCTAATGGGTCCCAACTCGATTATTCAATTCTATGTGCAAAAGAATTAGCGTCCAAATTTTACGTACAGAATCCAATTTTCTCACAGAGAAACGTGAAATTTGGCACGAGCATTGATTATGTCATAAATAGGAAAAGCTAATGGGTCCCAACTCGATTATTCAATTCTATGCGCAAAAGAATTAGCGTCAAAATTTTATGTACGGAATCCAATTTTCTCACATAGAAACTTGAAATTTGGCACGAGCATTGATTATGTCATAAATAGGAAAAGCTAATGGGTCCCAACTCGATTATTCAATTCTATGCGCAAAAGAATTAGCGTCCAAATTTTACGTGCGGAATGTATTTTTCTCACTTTCCAGTGTCATAGAAACGTGAAATTTGGCACGAGTATTGATTATATCATAAATAGGAAAAGCTAATGGGTCCTAACTCGATTATTCAATTCTATTTGCAAAAGAATTAGCGTCTAAATTTTACGTACAGAATCCAATTTTCTCACATAGAAACTTGAAATTTGGCACGGGCATTGATTATGTCATAAATAGGAAAAGCTAATGGGTCCCAACTCCGTTATTTAATTCTATGCGCAAAAGAATTAGCGTCCAAATTTTACGAACGGTATGTAATTTTCCCACATAGAAACTTAAAATTTGGCATGGGCATTGATTATGTCATAAATAGGAAAAGCTAATGGGTCCCAACACGATTATTCAATTCTATGTGCAAAAGAATTAGCGTCCAAATTTTATGTACGGAATCCATTTTTCTCACATAGAAACTTGAAATTTGGCATGAGCATTGATTATGTCATAAATAGGAAAAGCTAATGGGTCCCAACTCGATTATTCAATTCTATGCGCAAAAGAATTAGCGTCCAAATTTTACGTACAGAATCCAATTTTCTCACATAGAAACTTAAAAATTGGCACGGGCATTGAATATGTCCTAAATAGGAAAAACTAATGGGTCCCAACTCGATTACTCAATTCTATGCGCAAAAGAATTAGCGTCCAAATTTTACGTACAGAATCCAATTTTCTCACATAGAAACTTGAAATTTGGCACGAGCATTGATTATGTCATAAATAGGAAAAGCTAATGGGTCCCAACTCCGTTTTTTAATTCTAGGCAAAAAAAGAATTAGCGTCCAAGCTTTATGTACGGAGTGTAATTTTCTCACATAGAAACTAAAAATTTGGCACGGGCATTGATTATGTCATAAATAGGAAAAGCTAATGGGTCCCAACTCCGTTATTTAATTCTAGGCACAAAAGAATTAGCGTCCAAGTTTTATGTGCGGAGTGTAATTTTCTCACATAGAAACTTAAAATTTGGCATGGGCATTGATTATGTCATAAATAGGAAAAGCTAATGGGTCCCAACTCGATTATTCAATTCTATGTGCAAAAGAATTAGTGTCCAAATTTTATGTACGGAATCCAATTTTCTCACATAGAAACTTGAAATTTGGCACGAGCATTGATTATGTCATAAATAGGAAAAGCTAATGGGTCCCAACTCGATTATTCAATTCTATGTGCAAAAGAATTAGCGTCCAAATTTTATGTACAGAATCCAATTTTCTCACATAGAAACTTAAAATTTGGCACGGGCATTGAATATGTCCTAAATAGGAAAAACTAACGGGTCCCAACTCGATTATTCAATTTTATGCGCAAAAGAATTAGCGTCAAAATTTTACGTACGGAATGTATTTTTCTCACTTTCCAGTGTCATAGAAACGTGAAATTTGGCATGAGCATTAATTATGTCATAAATAGGAAAAGCTAATGTGTCCCAACTCGATTATTCAATTCTATGTGCAAAAGAATTAGCGTCCAAATTTTACGTACAGAATCCAATTTTCTCACATAGAAACTTAAAACTGGGCACGAGCATTGAATATGTCCTAAATAGGAAAAACTAATGGGTCCCAACTCGATTATTCAATTCTATGCGCAAAAGAATTAGCGTCAAAATTTTACGTACGGAATGTATTTTTCTCACTTTCCAGTGTCATAGAAGCATGAAATCTGGCACGAGCATTGATTATGTCATAAATAGGAAAAGCTAATGGGTCCCAACTCGATTATTCAATTCTATGTGCAAAAGAATTAGCGTCCAAATTTTATGTACGGAATCCAATTTTCTCACATAGAAACTTGAAATTTGGCACAAGCATTGATTATGTCATAAATAGGAAAAGCTAATGGGTCCCAACTCGATTATTCAATTCTATGTGCAAAAGAATTAGCGTCCAAATTTTATGTACAGAATCCAATTTTCTCACATAGAAACTTAAAATTTGGCACGGGCATTGAATATGTCCTAAATAGGAAAAACTAACGGGTCCCAACTCAATTATTCAATTCTATGCGCAAAATAATTAGCGTCAAAATTTTACGTACGGAATGTATTTTTCTCACTTTCCAGTGTCATAGAAGCGTGAAATTTGGCACGAGCATTGATTATGTCATAAATAGGAAAAGCTAATGGGTCCCAACTCGATTATTCAATTCTATGTGCAAAAGAATTAGCGTCCAAATTTTACGAACAGAATACAATTTTCTCACATAGAAACTTAAAATTTGGCACGGGCATTGAATATGTCCGAAATAGGAAAAACTAACGGGTCCCAACTCGATTATTCAATTCTATGCGCAAAAGAATTAGCGTCAAAATTTTACTTACGGAATGTATTTTTCTCACTTTCCAGTGTCATAGAAGCGTGAAATTTGGCACGAGCATTGATTATGTCATAAATAGGAAAAGCTAATGGGTCCCAACGCGATTATTCAATTCTATGTGCAAAAGAATTAGCGTCCAAATTTTAAGTACAGAATCCAATTTTCTCACATAGAAACGTAAAATTTGGCACGGGCATTGAATATGTCTTAAATAGGAAAAACTAACGGGTCCCAACTCGATTATTCAATTTTATGCGCAAAAGAATTAGCTTCAAAATTTTACGTACGGAATGTATTTTTCTCACTTTCCAGTGTCATAGAAACGTGAAATTTGGCATGAGCATTAATTATGTCATAAATAGGAAAAGCTAATGGGTCCCAACTCGATTATTCAATTCTATGTGCAAAAGAATTAGCGTCCAAATTTTATGTACGGAATCCAATTTTCTCACATAGAAACTTGAAATTTGGCACGAGCATTGATTATGTCATAAATAGGAAAAGCTAATGGGTCCCAACTCGATTATTCAATTCTATGCGCAAAAGAATTAGCGTCCAAATTTTACGTACAGAATCCAATTTTCTCACATAGAAACTTAAAATTTGGCACGGGCATTGAATATGTCCTAAATAGGAAAAACGAATGGGTCCCAACTCGATTATTCAATTCTATGCGCAAAAGAATTAGCGTCAAAATTTTACGTACGGAATGTATTTTTCTCACTTTCCAGTGTCATAGAAACGTGAAATTTGGCATGAGCATTAATTATGTCATAAATAGGAAAAGCTAATGGGTCCCAACTCGATTATTCAATTCTATGCGCAAAAGAATTAGCGTCCAAATTTTACGTACAGAATCCAATTTTCTCACATAGAAACTTAAAATTTGGCACGGGCATTGAATATGTCCTAAATAGGAAAAACTAACGGGTCCCAACTCGATTATTCAATTCTATGTGCAAAAGAATTAGCGTCCAAATTTTATGTACGGAATCCAATTTTCTCACATAGAAACTTGAAATTTGGCACGAGCATTGATTATGTCATAAATAGGAAAAGCTAATGGGTCCCAACTCGATTATTCAATTCTATGCGCAAAAGAATTAGCGTCCAAATTTTACGTACAGAATCCAATTTTCTCACATAGAAACTTAAAATTTGGCACGGGCATTGACTATGTCCTAAATAGGAAATACTAACGGGTCCCAACTCGATTATTCAATTCTATGCGCAAAAGAATTAGCATCTAAATTTTACGTACAGAATCCAATTTTCTCACATAGAAACTTGAAATTTGGCACGAGCATTGATTATGTCATAAATAGGAAAAGCTAATGGGTCCCAACTCCGTTATTTAATTCTATGCGCAAAAGAATTAGCGTCCAAATTTTACGTACAGTATGTAATTTTCTCACATAGAAACTTAAAATTTGGCACCTGCATTGATTATGTCATAAATAGGAAAAACTAATGGGTCCTAAGTCGATTATTCAATTCCATGTGCAAAAGAATTAGCGTCAAAATTTTACGTACGGAATCCAATTTTCTCACATAGAATCTTGAAATTTGGCACGAGCATTGATTATGTCATAAATAGGAAAAGCTAATGGGTCCCAACTCGATTATTTAATTCTATGTGCAAAAGAATTAGCGTCCAAATTTTACGTACAGAATCCAATTTTCTCACATAGAAACTTGAAATTTGGCACGAGCATTGATTATGTCATAAATAGGAAAAGCTAATGGGTCCCAACTCGATTATTCAATTCTATGTGCAAAAGAATTAGCGTCCAAATTTTACGTACAGAATCCAATTTTCTCACATAGAAACTTGAAATTTGGCAACGGGCATTGATTATGTCCTAAATAGGAAAAACGAATGGGTCCCAACTCCATTATTTAATTCTATGCGCAAAAGAATTAGCGTCCAAATTTTACGTACGGAATGTATTTTTCTCACTTTCCAGTGTCATAGAAATGTGAAATTTGGCATGAGCATTAATTATGTCATAAATAGGAAAAGCTAATGGGTCCCAACTTGATTATTCAATTCTATGTGCAAAAGAATTTGCGTCTAAATTTTACGTACAGAATCCAATTTTCTCACATAGAAACTTGAAATTTGGCACGGACATTGATTATGTCATAAATAGCAAAAGCTAATGGGTCCCAACTCCGTTATTTAATTCTATGCGCAAAAGAATTAGCGTCCAAATTTTACGTACCGTATGTAATTTTCTCACATAGAAACTTAAAATTTGGCACGGGCATTGATTATGTCATAAATAGGAAAAGCTAATGGGTCCTAACTCGATTATTCAATTCCATGTGCAAAAGAATTAGCGTCAAAATTTTACGTACGGAATCCAATTTTCTCACATAGAAACTTGAAATTTGGCACGAGCATTGATTATGTCATAAATAAGAAAAGCTAATGGGTCCCAACTCCGTTATTTAATTCTAGGCACAAAAGAATTAGCGTCAAAATTTTACGTACGGAATCCAATTTTCTCACATATAATCAATGCTCGTGCCAAATTTCAAGTTTCTGTCATAAATAGGAAAAGCTAATGGGTCCCAACTCCGTTATTTAATTCTATGCGCAAAAGAATTAGCGTCCAAATTTTACGTACGGTATGTAATTTTCTCACATAGAAACTTAAAATTTGGCACGGGCATCGATTATGTCATAAATAGGAAAAGCTAATGGGTCCCAACTCGATTATTCAATTCTATGTGCAAAAGAATTAGCGTCCAAATTTTATGTACGGAATCCAATTTTCTCACATAGAAACTTGAAATTTGGCACGGGCATTGATTATGTCATAAATAGGAAAAGCTAATGGGTCCTAACTCGATTATTCAATTCCATGTGCAAAAGAATTAGCGTCAAAATTTTACGTACGGAATGTAATTTTCTCACATAGAAACTTAAAATTTGGCATGGGCATTGATTATGTCATATATAGGAAAAGCTAATCGGTCCCAACTCGATTATTCAATTCTATGTGCAAAAGAATTAGCGTCCAAATTTTATGTACAGAATCCAATTTTCTCACATGGAAACTTGAAATTTGGCACGGGCATTGATTATGTCATAAATAGGAAAAGCTAATGGGTCCCAACTCGATTATTCAATTCTATGCGCAAAAGAATTAGCGTCCAAATTTTACGTACAGAATCCAATTTTCTCACATAGAAACTTAAAATTTGGCACGGGCATTGATTATGTCCTAAATAGCAAAAACTAACGGGTCCCAACTCGATTATTTAATTCTATGCGCAAATGAATTAGCGTCAAAATTTTACGTACGGAATGTATTATTCTCACTTTCCAGTGTCATAGAAACGTGAAATTTTGCACGAGCATTGATTATGTCATAAATAGGAAAAGCTAATGGGTCCCAACTCGATTATTCAATTCTATGTGCAAAAAAAATAGCGTCCAAATTTTACGTACAGAATCCAATTTTCTTGCATAGAAACTTAAAATTTGGCACAGGCATTGAATATGTCCTAAATAGGAAAAACTAACGTGTCCCAACTCGATTATTCAATTCTATGTGCAAAAAAATTAGCGTCCAAATTTTACGTACAGAATCCAATTTTCTTGCATAGAAACTTAAAATTTGGCACGGGCATTGAATATGTCCTAAATAGGAAAAACTAACGTGTCCCAACTCGATTATTCAATTCTATGCGCAAAAGAATTAGCGTCAAAATTTTACATACGGAATGAATTTTTTTCACTTTCCACTGTCATAGAAACTTGAAATTTGGCACGAGCATTGATTATGTCATAAATAGGAAAAGCTAATGGGTCCCAACTCCGTTATTTAATTCTATGCGCAAAAGAATTAGCGTCCAAATTTTACGTACGGAATGTAATTTTCTCACATAGAAACTTAAAATTTGGCACGGGCATTGATTATGTCATAAGTAGGAAAAGCTAATGGGTCCCAACTCCGTTATTTAATTCTAGGCAAAAAAAGAATTAGCGTCCAAGCTTTATGTACGGAGTGTAATTTTCTCACATAAAAACTTAAAATTTGGCATGGGCATTGATTATGTCATAAATAGGAAAAGCTAATGGGTCCCATCACGATTATTCAATTCTATGTGCAAAAGAATTAGCGTCCAAATTTTATGTACGGAATCCAATTTTCTCACATAGAAACTTGAAATTTGGCACGAGCATTGATTATGTCATAAATAGGAAAAGCTAATGGGTCCCAACTCGATTATTCAATTCTATGCGCAAAAGAATTAGCGTCAAAATTTTATGTACGGAATGTATTTTTCTCACTTTCCAGTGTCATAGAAACGTGAAATTTGGCGCGAGCATTGATTATGTCATTAATAGGAAAAGCTAATGGGTCCAAACTCCGTTATTTAATTCTAGGCACAAAAGAATTAGCTTCCAAGTTTTATGTACGGAATCCAATTTTCTCACATAGAAACTTGAAATTTGGCACGAGCATTGATTATGTCATAAATAGGAAAAGCTAATGGGTCCCAACTCGATTATTCAATTCTATGTGCAAAAGAATTAGCGTCCAAGTTTTACGTACAGAATCCAATTTTCTCACATGGAAACTTGAAATTTGGCACGAGCATTGATTATGTCATAAATAGGAAAAGCTAATGGGTCCCAACTCGATTATTCAATTCTATGCGCAAAAGAATTAGCGTCAAAATTTTACGTACGGAATGTATTTTTCTCACTTTCCAGTGTCATAGAAATGTGAAATTTGGCATGAGCATTAATTATGTCATAAATAGGAAAAGCTAATGGGTCCCAACTCGATTTTTCAATTCTATGCGCAAAAGAATTAGCGTCAAAATTTTACGTACGGAATGTATTTTTCTCACTTTCCAGCGTCATAGAAACGTGAAATTTGGCACGAGCATTGATTATGTCATAAATAGGAAAAGCTAATGGGTCCCAACTCGATTATTCAATTCTATGTGCAAAAGAATTAGCGTCCAAATTTTACGTACAGAATCCAATTTTCTCACAGAGAAACGTGAAATTTGGCACGAGCATTGATTATGTCATAAATAGGAAAAGCTAATGGGTCCCAACTCGATTATTCAATTCTATGCGCAAAAGAATTAGCGTCAAAATTTTATGTACGGAATCCAATTTTCTCACATAGAAACTTGAAATTTGGCACGAGCATTGATTATGTCATAAATAGGAAAAGCTAATGGGTCCCAACTCGATTATTCAATTCTATGCGCAAAAGAATTAGCGTCCAAATTTTACGTGCGGAATGTATTTTTCTCACTTTCCAGTGTCATAGAAACGTGAAATTTGGCACGAGTATTGATTATATCATAAATAGGAAAAGCTAATGGGTCCTAACTCGATTATTCAATTCTATTTGCAAAAGAATTAGCGTCTAAATTTTACGTACAGAATCCAATTTTCTCACATAGAAACTTGAAATTTGGCACGGGCATTGATTATGTCATAAATAGGAAAAGCTAATGGGTCCCAACTCCGTTATTTAATTCTATGCGCAAAAGAATTAGCGTCCAAATTTTACGAACGGTATGTAATTTTCCCACATAGAAACTTAAAATTTGGCACGGGCATTAATTATGTCATTAATAGGAAAAGCTAATGGGTCCTATCTCGATTATTCAATTCCATGTGCAAAAGAATTAGCGTCAAAATTTTACGTACGGAATCCAATTTTCTCACATATAATCAATGCTCGTGCCAAATTTCAAGTTTCTGTCATAAATAGGAAAAGCTAATGGGTCCCAACTCCGTTATTCAATACTATGCGCAAAAGAATTAGCGTCCAAATTTTACGTACGGTATGTAATTTTCTCACATAGAAACTTAAAATTTGGCACGGGCATTGATTATGTCATAAATAGGAAAAGCTAATGGGTCCCAACTCGATTATTCAATTCCATGTGCAAAAGAATTAGCGTCAAAATTTTACATACGGAATCCAATTTTCTCACATAGAAACGTGAAATTTGGCACGAGCATTGATTATGTCATACATAGGAAAAGCTAATGGGTCCCAACACGATTATTCAATTCTATGTGCAAAAGAATTAGCGTCCAAATTTTATGTACGGAATCCAATTTTCTCACATAGAAACTTGAAATTTGGCACGGGCATTGATTATGTCATAAATAGGAAATGCTAATGGGTCCTAACTCGATTATTCAATTCCATGTGCAAAAGAATTAGCGTCAAAATTTTACGTACGGAATCCAATTTTCTCACATAGAAACTTAAAATTTGGCACGGGCATTGAATATGTCCTAAATAGGAAAAACTAACGGGTCCCAACTCGATTACTCAATTCTATGCGCAAAAGAATTAGCGTCCAAATTTTATGTACGGAATCCAATTTTCTCACATAGAAACTTGAAATTCAGCACGAGCATTGATTATGTCATAAATAGGAAAAGCTAATGGGTCCCAACTCGATTATTCAATTCTATGTGCAAAAGAATTAGCGGCCAAATTTTACGTACAGAATCCAATTTTCTCACATGGAAACTTGAAATTTGGAACGAGCATTGATTATGTCATAAATAGGAAAAGCTAATGGGTCCCAACTCGATTATTCAATTCTATGCGCAAAAGAATTAGCGTCAAAATTTAACGTACGGAATGTATTTTTCTCACTTTCCAGTGTCATAGAAACGTGAAATTTGGCACGAGCATTGATTAGGTCATAAATAGGAAAAGCTAATGGGTCCCAACTCGATTATTCAATTCTATGTGCAAAAGAATTAGCGTCCAAATTTTACGTACAGAATCCAATTTTCTCACATAGAAACTTAAAATTTGGCACGGGCATTGAATATGTCCTAAATAGGAAAAACTAATGGGTCCCAACTCGATTATTCAATTCTATGCGCAAAAGAATTAGCGTCAAAATTTTACGTACGGAATGTATTTTTCTCACTTTCCAGTGTCATAGAAATGTGAAATTTGGCATGAGCATTAATTATGTCATAAATAGGAAAAGCTAATGGGTCCCAACTCGATTATTCAATTCTATGTGCAAAAGAATTAGCGTCCAAATTTTACGTACAGAATCTAATTTTCTCACATGGAAACTTGAAATTTGGCACGAGCATTGATTATGTCATAAATAGGAAAAGCTAATGGGTCCCAACTCGATTATTCAATTCTATGCGCAAAAGTATTAGTGTCCAAATTTTACGTACAGAATCCAATTTTCTCACATAGAAACTTAAAATTTGGCACGGGCATTGAATATGTCCTAAATAGGAAAAACTAACGGGTCCCAACTCGATTATTCAATTCTATGCGCAAAAGAATTAGCGTCAAAATTTTACGTACGGAATGTATTTTTCTCACTTTCCAGTGTCATAGAAATGTGAAATTTGGCACGAGCATTGATTATGTCATAAATAGGAAAAGCTAATGGGTCCCAACTCCGTTATTTAATTCTAGGCACAAAAGAATTAGCGTCCAAGTTTTATGTGCGGAGTGTAATTTTCTCACATAGAAACTTAAAATTTGGCATGGGCATTGATTATGTCATAAATAGGAAAAGCTAATGGGTCCCAACTCGATTATTCAATTCTATGTGCAAAAGAATTAGCGTCCAAATTTTACGTACGGAATGCAATTTTTTCACATAGAAACTTGAAATTTGGCACGGGCATTGATTATGTCCTAAATAGCAAAAACTAACGGGTCCCAACTCGATTATTTAATTCTATGCGCAAATGAATTAGCGTCAAAATTTTACGTACGGAATGTATTATTCTCACTTTCCAGTGTCATAGAAACGTGAAATTTTGCACGAGCATTGATTATGTCATAAATAGGAAAAGCTAATGGGTCCCAACTCGATTATTCAATTCTATGTGCAAAAAAAATAGCGTCCAAATTTTACGTACAGAATCCAATTTTCTTGCATAGAAACTTAAAATTTGGCACAGGCATTGAATATGTCCTAAATAGGAAAAACTAACGTGTCCCAACTCGATTATTCAATTCTATGTGCAAAAAAATTAGCGTCCAAATTTTACGTACAGAATCCAATTTTCTTGCATAGAAACTTAAAATTTGGCACGGGCATTGAATATGTCCTAAATAGGAAAAACTAACGTGTCCCAACTCGATTATTCAATTCTATGCGCAAAAGAATTAGCGTCAAAATTTTACATACGGAATGAATTTTTTTCACTTTCCACTGTCATAGAAACTTGAAATTTGGCACGAGCATTGATTATGTCATAAATAGGAAAAGCTAATGGGTCCCAACTCCGTTATTTAATTCTATGCGCAAAAGAATTAGCGTCCAAATTTTACGTACGGAATGTAATTTTCTCACATAGAAACTTAAAATTTGGCACGGGCATTGATTATGTCATAAGTAGGAAAAGCTAATGGGTCCCAACTCCGTTATTTAATTCTAGGCAAAAAAAGAATTAGCGTCCAAGCTTTATGTACGGAGTGTAATTTTCTCACATAAAAACTTAAAATTTGGCATGGGCATTGATTATGTCATAAATAGGAAAAGCTAATGGGTCCCATCACGATTATTCAATTCTATGTGCAAAAGAATTAGCGTCCAAATTTTATGTACGGAATCCAATTTTCTCACATAGAAACTTGAAATTTGGCACGAGCATTGATTATGTCATAAATAGGAAAAGCTAATGGGTCCCAACTCGATTATTCAATTCTATGCGCAAAAGAATTAGCGTCAAAATTTTATGTACGGAATGTATTTTTCTCACTTTCCAGTGTCATAGAAACGTGAAATTTGGCGCGAGCATTGATTATGTCATTAATAGGAAAAGCTAATGGGTCCAAACTCCGTTATTTAATTCTAGGCACAAAAGAATTAGCTTCCAAGTTTTATGTACGGAATCCAATTTTCTCACATAGAAACTTGAAATTTGGCACGAGCATTGATTATGTCATAAATAGGAAAAGCTAATGGGTCCCAACTCGATTATTCAATTCTATGTGCAAAAGAATTAGCGTCCAAGTTTTACGTACAGAATCCAATTTTCTCACATGGAAACTTGAAATTTGGCACGAGCATTGATTATGTCATAAATAGGAAAAGCTAATGGGTCCCAACTCGATTATTCAATTCTATGCGCAAAAGAATTAGCGTCAAAATTTTACGTACGGAATGTATTTTTCTCACTTTCCAGTGTCATAGAAATGTGAAATTTGGCATGAGCATTAATTATGTCATAAATAGGAAAAGCTAATGGGTCCCAACTCGATTTTTCAATTCTATGCGCAAAAGAATTAGCGTCAAAATTTTACGTACGGAATGTATTTTTCTCACTTTCCAGCGTCATAGAAACGTGAAATTTGGCACGAGCATTGATTATGTCATAAATAGGAAAAGCTAATGGGTCCCAACTCGATTATTCAATTCTATGTGCAAAAGAATTAGCGTCCAAATTTTACGTACAGAATCCAATTTTCTCACAGAGAAACGTGAAATTTGGCACGAGCATTGATTATGTCATAAATAGGAAAAGCTAATGGGTCCCAACTCGATTATTCAATTCTATGCGCAAAAGAATTAGCGTCAAAATTTTATGTACGGAATCCAATTTTCTCACATAGAAACTTGAAATTTGGCACGAGCATTGATTATGTCATAAATAGGAAAAGCTAATGGGTCCCAACTCGATTATTCAATTCTATGCGCAAAAGAATTAGCGTCCAAATTTTACGTGCGGAATGTATTTTTCTCACTTTCCAGTGTCATAGAAACGTGAAATTTGGCACGAGTATTGATTATATCATAAATAGGAAAAGCTAATGGGTCCTAACTCGATTATTCAATTCTATTTGCAAAAGAATTAGCGTCTAAATTTTACGTACAGAATCCAATTTTCTCACATAGAAACTTGAAATTTGGCACGGGCATTGATTATGTCATAAATAGGAAAAGCTAATGGGTCCCAACTCCGTTATTTAATTCTATGCGCAAAAGAATTAGCGTCCAAATTTTACGAACGGTATGTAATTTTCCCACATAGAAACTTAAAATTTGGCATGGGCATTGATTATGTCATAAATAGGAAAAGCTAATGGGTCCCAACACGATTATTCAATTCTATGTGCAAAAGAATTAGCGTCCAAATTTTATGTACGGAATCCATTTTTCTCACATAGAAACTTGAAATTTGGCATGAGCATTGATTATGTCATAAATAGGAAAAGCTAATGGGTCCCAACTCGATTATTCAATTCTATGCGCAAAAGAATTAGCGTCCAAATTTTACGTACAGAATCCAATTTTCTCACATAGAAACTTAAAAATTGGCACGGGCATTGAATATGTCCTAAATAGGAAAAACTAATGGGTCCCAACTCGATTACTCAATTCTATGCGCAAAAGAATTAGCGTCCAAATTTTACGTACAGAATCCAATTTTCTCACATAGAAACTTGAAATTTGGCACGAGCATTGATTATGTCATAAATAGGAAAAGCTAATGGGTCCCAACTCCGTTTTTTAATTCTAGGCAAAAAAAGAATTAGCGTCCAAGCTTTATGTACGGAGTGTAATTTTCTCACATAGAAACTAAAAATTTGGCACGGGCATTGATTATGTCATAAATAGGAAAAGCTAATGGGTCCCAACTCCGTTATTTAATTCTAGGCACAAAAGAATTAGCGTCCAAGTTTTATGTGCGGAGTGTAATTTTCTCACATAGAAACTTAAAATTTGGCATGGGCATTGATTATGTCATAAATAGGAAAAGCTAATGGGTCCCAACTCGATTATTCAATTCTATGTGCAAAAGAATTAGTGTCCAAATTTTATGTACGGAATCCAATTTTCTCACATAGAAACTTGAAATTTGGCACGAGCATTGATTATGTCATAAATAGGAAAAGCTAATGGGTCCCAACTCGATTATTCAATTCTATGTGCAAAAGAATTAGCGTCCAAATTTTATGTACAGAATCCAATTTTCTCACATAGAAACTTAAAATTTGGCACGGGCATTGAATATGTCCTAAATAGGAAAAACTAACGGGTCCCAACTCGATTATTCAATTTTATGCGCAAAAGAATTAGCGTCAAAATTTTACGTACGGAATGTATTTTTCTCACTTTCCAGTGTCATAGAAACGTGAAATTTGGCATGAGCATTAATTATGTCATAAATAGGAAAAGCTAATGTGTCCCAACTCGATTATTCAATTCTATGTGCAAAAGAATTAGCGTCCAAATTTTACGTACAGAATCCAATTTTCTCACATAGAAACTTAAAACTGGGCACGAGCATTGAATATGTCCTAAATAGGAAAAACTAATGGGTCCCAACTCGATTATTCAATTCTATGCGCAAAAGAATTAGCGTCAAAATTTTACGTACGGAATGTATTTTTCTCACTTTCCAGTGTCATAGAAGCATGAAATCTGGCACGAGCATTGATTATGTCATAAATAGGAAAAGCTAATGGGTCCCAACTCGATTATTCAATTCTATGTGCAAAAGAATTAGCGTCCAAATTTTATGTACGGAATCCAATTTTCTCACATAGAAACTTGAAATTTGGCACAAGCATTGATTATGTCATAAATAGGAAAAGCTAATGGGTCCCAACTCGATTATTCAATTCTATGTGCAAAAGAATTAGCGTCCAAATTTTATGTACAGAATCCAATTTTCTCACATAGAAACTTAAAATTTGGCACGGGCATTGAATATGTCCTAAATAGGAAAAACTAACGGGTCCCAACTCAATTATTCAATTCTATGCGCAAAATAATTAGCGTCAAAATTTTACGTACGGAATGTATTTTTCTCACTTTCCAGTGTCATAGAAGCGTGAAATTTGGCACGAGCATTGATTATGTCATAAATAGGAAAAGCTAATGGGTCCCAACTCGATTATTCAATTCTATGTGCAAAAGAATTAGCGTCCAAATTTTACGAACAGAATACAATTTTCTCACATAGAAACTTAAAATTTGGCACGGGCATTGAATATGTCCGAAATAGGAAAAACTAACGGGTCCCAACTCGATTATTCAATTCTATGCGCAAAAGAATTAGCGTCAAAATTTTACTTACGGAATGTATTTTTCTCACTTTCCAGTGTCATAGAAGCGTGAAATTTGGCACGAGCATTGATTATGTCATAAATAGGAAAAGCTAATGGGTCCCAACGCGATTATTCAATTCTATGTGCAAAAGAATTAGCGTCCAAATTTTAAGTACAGAATCCAATTTTCTCACATAGAAACGTAAAATTTGGCACGGGCATTGAATATGTCTTAAATAGGAAAAACTAACGGGTCCCAACTCGATTATTCAATTTTATGCGCAAAAGAATTAGCTTCAAAATTTTACGTACGGAATGTATTTTTCTCACTTTCCAGTGTCATAGAAACGTGAAATTTGGCATGAGCATTAATTATGTCATAAATAGGAAAAGCTAATGGGTCCCAACTCGATTATTCAATTCTATGTGCAAAAGAATTAGCGTCCAAATTTTATGTACGGAATCCAATTTTCTCACATAGAAACTTGAAATTTGGCACGAGCATTGATTATGTCATAAATAGGAAAAGCTAATGGGTCCCAACTCGATTATTCAATTCTATGCGCAAAAGAATTAGCGTCCAAATTTTACGTACAGAATCCAATTTTCTCACATAGAAACTTAAAATTTGGCACGGGCATTGAATATGTCCTAAATAGGAAAAACGAATGGGTCCCAACTCGATTATTCAATTCTATGCGCAAAAGAATTAGCGTCAAAATTTTACGTACGGAATGTATTTTTCTCACTTTCCAGTGTCATAGAAACGTGAAATTTGGCATGAGCATTAATTATGTCATAAATAGGAAAAGCTAATGGGTCCCAACTCGATTATTCAATTCTATGCGCAAAAGAATTAGCGTCCAAATTTTACGTACAGAATCCAATTTTCTCACATAGAAACTTAAAATTTGGCACGGGCATTGAATATGTCCTAAATAGGAAAAACTAACGGGTCCCAACTCGATTATTCAATTCTATGTGCAAAAGAATTAGCGTCCAAATTTTATGTACGGAATCCAATTTTCTCACATAGAAACTTGAAATTTGGCACGAGCATTGATTATGTCATAAATAGGAAAAGCTAATGGGTCCCAACTCGATTATTCAATTCTATGCGCAAAAGAATTAGCGTCCAAATTTTACGTACAGAATCCAATTTTCTCACATAGAAACTTAAAATTTGGCACGGGCATTGACTATGTCCTAAATAGGAAATACTAACGGGTCCCAACTCGATTATTCAATTCTATGCGCAAAAGAATTAGCATCTAAATTTTACGTACAGAATCCAATTTTCTCACATAGAAACTTGAAATTTGGCACGAGCATTGATTATGTCATAAATAGGAAAAGCTAATGGGTCCCAACTCCGTTATTTAATTCTATGCGCAAAAGAATTAGCGTCCAAATTTTACGTACAGTATGTAATTTTCTCACATAGAAACTTAAAATTTGGCACCTGCATTGATTATGTCATAAATAGGAAAAACTAATGGGTCCTAAGTCGATTATTCAATTCCATGTGCAAAAGAATTAGCGTCAAAATTTTACGTACGGAATCCAATTTTCTCACATAGAATCTTGAAATTTGGCACGAGCATTGATTATGTCATAAATAGGAAAAGCTAATGGGTCCCAACTCGATTATTTAATTCTATGTGCAAAAGAATTAGCGTCCAAATTTTACGTACAGAATCCAATTTTCTCACATAGAAACTTGAAATTTGGCACGAGCATTGATTATGTCATAAATAGGAAAAGCTAATGGGTCCCAACTCGATTATTCAATTCTATGTGCAAAAGAATTAGCGTCCAAATTTTACGTACAGAATCCAATTTTCTCACATAGAAACTTGAAATTTGGCAACGGGCATTGATTATGTCCTAAATAGGAAAAACGAATGGGTCCCAACTCCATTATTTAATTCTATGCGCAAAAGAATTAGCGTCCAAATTTTACGTACGGAATGTATTTTTCTCACTTTCCAGTGTCATAGAAATGTGAAATTTGGCATGAGCATTAATTATGTCATAAATAGGAAAAGCTAATGGGTCCCAACTTGATTATTCAATTCTATGTGCAAAAGAATTTGCGTCTAAATTTTACGTACAGAATCCAATTTTCTCACATAGAAACTTGAAATTTGGCACGGACATTGATTATGTCATAAATAGCAAAAGCTAATGGGTCCCAACTCCGTTATTTAATTCTATGCGCAAAAGAATTAGCGTCCAAATTTTACGTACCGTATGTAATTTTCTCACATAGAAACTTAAAATTTGGCACGGGCATTGATTATGTCATAAATAGGAAAAGCTAATGGGTCCTAACTCGATTATTCAATTCCATGTGCAAAAGAATTAGCGTCAAAATTTTACGTACGGAATCCAATTTTCTCACATAGAAACTTGAAATTTGGCACGAGCATTGATTATGTCATAAATAAGAAAAGCTAATGGGTCCCAACTCCGTTATTTAATTCTAGGCACAAAAGAATTAGCGTCAAAATTTTACGTACGGAATCCAATTTTCTCACATATAATCAATGCTCGTGCCAAATTTCAAGTTTCTGTCATAAATAGGAAAAGCTAATGGGTCCCAACTCCGTTATTTAATTCTATGCGCAAAAGAATTAGCGTCCAAATTTTACGTACGGTATGTAATTTTCTCACATAGAAACTTAAAATTTGGCACGGGCATCGATTATGTCATAAATAGGAAAAGCTAATGGGTCCCAACTCGATTATTCAATTCTATGTGCAAAAGAATTAGCGTCCAAATTTTATGTACGGAATCCAATTTTCTCACATAGAAACTTGAAATTTGGCACGGGCATTGATTATGTCATAAATAGGAAAAGCTAATGGGTCCTAACTCGATTATTCAATTCCATGTGCAAAAGAATTAGCGTCAAAATTTTACGTACGGAATGTAATTTTCTCACATAGAAACTTAAAATTTGGCATGGGCATTGATTATGTCATATATAGGAAAAGCTAATCGGTCCCAACTCGATTATTCAATTCTATGTGCAAAAGAATTAGCGTCCAAATTTTATGTACAGAATCCAATTTTCTCACATGGAAACTTGAAATTTGGCACGGGCATTGATTATGTCATAAATAGGAAAAGCTAATGGGTCCCAACTCGATTATTCAATTCTATGCGCAAAAGAATTAGCGTCCAAATTTTACGTACAGAATCCAATTTTCTCACATAGAAACTTAAAATTTGGCACGGGCATTGATTATGTCCTAAATAGCAAAAACTAACGGGTCCCAACTCGATTATTTAATTCTATGCGCAAATGAATTAGCGTCAAAATTTTACGTACGGAATGTATTATTCTCACTTTCCAGTGTCATAGAAACGTGAAATTTTGCACGAGCATTGATTATGTCATAAATAGGAAAAGCTAATGGGTCCCAACTCGATTATTCAATTCTATGTGCAAAAAAAATAGCGTCCAAATTTTACGTACAGAATCCAATTTTCTTGCATAGAAACTTAAAATTTGGCACAGGCATTGAATATGTCCTAAATAGGAAAAACTAACGTGTCCCAACTCGATTATTCAATTCTATGTGCAAAAAAATTAGCGTCCAAATTTTACGTACAGAATCCAATTTTCTTGCATAGAAACTTAAAATTTGGCACGGGCATTGAATATGTCCTAAATAGGAAAAACTAACGTGTCCCAACTCGATTATTCAATTCTATGCGCAAAAGAATTAGCGTCAAAATTTTACATACGGAATGAATTTTTTTCACTTTCCACTGTCATAGAAACTTGAAATTTGGCACGAGCATTGATTATGTCATAAATAGGAAAAGCTAATGGGTCCCAACTCCGTTATTTAATTCTATGCGCAAAAGAATTAGCGTCCAAATTTTACGTACGGAATGTAATTTTCTCACATAGAAACTTAAAATTTGGCACGGGCATTGATTATGTCATAAGTAGGAAAAGCTAATGGGTCCCAACTCCGTTATTTAATTCTAGGCAAAAAAAGAATTAGCGTCCAAGCTTTATGTACGGAGTGTAATTTTCTCACATAAAAACTTAAAATTTGGCATGGGCATTGATTATGTCATAAATAGGAAAAGCTAATGGGTCCCATCACGATTATTCAATTCTATGTGCAAAAGAATTAGCGTCCAAATTTTATGTACGGAATCCAATTTTCTCACATAGAAACTTGAAATTTGGCACGAGCATTGATTATGTCATAAATAGGAAAAGCTAATGGGTCCCAACTCGATTATTCAATTCTATGCGCAAAAGAATTAGCGTCAAAATTTTATGTACGGAATGTATTTTTCTCACTTTCCAGTGTCATAGAAACGTGAAATTTGGCGCGAGCATTGATTATGTCATTAATAGGAAAAGCTAATGGGTCCAAACTCCGTTATTTAATTCTAGGCACAAAAGAATTAGCTTCCAAGTTTTATGTACGGAATCCAATTTTCTCACATAGAAACTTGAAATTTGGCACGAGCATTGATTATGTCATAAATAGGAAAAGCTAATGGGTCCCAACTCGATTATTCAATTCTATGTGCAAAAGAATTAGCGTCCAAGTTTTACGTACAGAATCCAATTTTCTCACATGGAAACTTGAAATTTGGCACGAGCATTGATTATGTCATAAATAGGAAAAGCTAATGGGTCCCAACTCGATTATTCAATTCTATGCGCAAAAGAATTAGCGTCAAAATTTTACGTACGGAATGTATTTTTCTCACTTTCCAGTGTCATAGAAATGTGAAATTTGGCATGAGCATTAATTATGTCATAAATAGGAAAAGCTAATGGGTCCCAACTCGATTTTTCAATTCTATGCGCAAAAGAATTAGCGTCAAAATTTTACGTACGGAATGTATTTTTCTCACTTTCCAGCGTCATAGAAACGTGAAATTTGGCACGAGCATTGATTATGTCATAAATAGGAAAAGCTAATGGGTCCCAACTCGATTATTCAATTCTATGTGCAAAAGAATTAGCGTCCAAATTTTACGTACAGAATCCAATTTTCTCACAGAGAAACGTGAAATTTGGCACGAGCATTGATTATGTCATAAATAGGAAAAGCTAATGGGTCCCAACTCGATTATTCAATTCTATGCGCAAAAGAATTAGCGTCAAAATTTTATGTACGGAATCCAATTTTCTCACATAGAAACTTGAAATTTGGCACGAGCATTGATTATGTCATAAATAGGAAAAGCTAATGGGTCCCAACTCGATTATTCAATTCTATGCGCAAAAGAATTAGCGTCCAAATTTTACGTGCGGAATGTATTTTTCTCACTTTCCAGTGTCATAGAAACGTGAAATTTGGCACGAGTATTGATTATATCATAAATAGGAAAAGCTAATGGGTCCTAACTCGATTATTCAATTCTATTTGCAAAAGAATTAGCGTCTAAATTTTACGTACAGAATCCAATTTTCTCACATAGAAACTTGAAATTTGGCACGGGCATTGATTATGTCATAAATAGGAAAAGCTAATGGGTCCCAACTCCGTTATTTAATTCTATGCGCAAAAGAATTAGCGTCCAAATTTTACGAACGGTATGTAATTTTCCCACATAGAAACTTAAAATTTGGCACGGGCATTAATTATGTCATTAATAGGAAAAGCTAATGGGTCCTATCTCGATTATTCAATTCCATGTGCAAAAGAATTAGCGTCAAAATTTTACGTACGGAATCCAATTTTCTCACATATAATCAATGCTCGTGCCAAATTTCAAGTTTCTGTCATAAATAGGAAAAGCTAATGGGTCCCAACTCCGTTATTCAATACTATGCGCAAAAGAATTAGCGTCCAAATTTTACGTACGGTATGTAATTTTCTCACATAGAAACTTAAAATTTGGCACGGGCATTGATTATGTCATAAATAGGAAAAGCTAATGGGTCCCAACTCGATTATTCAATTCCATGTGCAAAAGAATTAGCGTCAAAATTTTACATACGGAATCCAATTTTCTCACATAGAAACGTGAAATTTGGCACGAGCATTGATTATGTCATACATAGGAAAAGCTAATGGGTCCCAACACGATTATTCAATTCTATGTGCAAAAGAATTAGCGTCCAAATTTTATGTACGGAATCCAATTTTCTCACATAGAAACTTGAAATTTGGCACGGGCATTGATTATGTCATAAATAGGAAATGCTAATGGGTCCTAACTCGATTATTCAATTCCATGTGCAAAAGAATTAGCGTCAAAATTTTACGTACGGAATCCAATTTTCTCACATAGAAACTTAAAATTTGGCACGGGCATTGAATATGTCCTAAATAGGAAAAACTAACGGGTCCCAACTCGATTACTCAATTCTATGCGCAAAAGAATTAGCGTCCAAATTTTATGTACGGAATCCAATTTTCTCACATAGAAACTTGAAATTCAGCACGAGCATTGATTATGTCATAAATAGGAAAAGCTAATGGGTCCCAACTCGATTATTCAATTCTATGTGCAAAAGAATTAGCGGCCAAATTTTACGTACAGAATCCAATTTTCTCACATGGAAACTTGAAATTTGGAACGAGCATTGATTATGTCATAAATAGGAAAAGCTAATGGGTCCCAACTCGATTATTCAATTCTATGCGCAAAAGAATTAGCGTCAAAATTTAACGTACGGAATGTATTTTTCTCACTTTCCAGTGTCATAGAAACGTGAAATTTGGCACGAGCATTGATTAGGTCATAAATAGGAAAAGCTAATGGGTCCCAACTCGATTATTCAATTCTATGTGCAAAAGAATTAGCGTCCAAATTTTACGTACAGAATCCAATTTTCTCACATAGAAACTTAAAATTTGGCACGGGCATTGAATATGTCCTAAATAGGAAAAACTAATGGGTCCCAACTCGATTATTCAATTCTATGCGCAAAAGAATTAGCGTCAAAATTTTACGTACGGAATGTATTTTTCTCACTTTCCAGTGTCATAGAAATGTGAAATTTGGCATGAGCATTAATTATGTCATAAATAGGAAAAGCTAATGGGTCCCAACTCGATTATTCAATTCTATGTGCAAAAGAATTAGCGTCCAAATTTTACGTACAGAATCTAATTTTCTCACATGGAAACTTGAAATTTGGCACGAGCATTGATTATGTCATAAATAGGAAAAGCTAATGGGTCCCAACTCGATTATTCAATTCTATGCGCAAAAGTATTAGTGTCCAAATTTTACGTACAGAATCCAATTTTCTCACATAGAAACTTAAAATTTGGCACGGGCATTGAATATGTCCTAAATAGGAAAAACTAACGGGTCCCAACTCGATTATTCAATTCTATGCGCAAAAGAATTAGCGTCAAAATTTTACGTACGGAATGTATTTTTCTCACTTTCCAGTGTCATAGAAATGTGAAATTTGGCACGAGCATTGATTATGTCATAAATAGGAAAAGCTAATGGGTCCCAACTCCGTTATTTAATTCTAGGCACAAAAGAATTAGCGTCCAAGTTTTATGTGCGGAGTGTAATTTTCTCACATAGAAACTTAAAATTTGGCATGGGCATTGATTATGTCATAAATAGGAAAAGCTAATGGGTCCCAACTCGATTATTCAATTCTATGTGCAAAAGAATTAGCGTCCAAATTTTACGTACGGAATGCAATTTTTTCACATAGAAACTTGAAATTTGGCACGGGCATTGATTATGTCCTAAATAGGAAAAACTAATGGGTCCCAACTCCGTTATTTAATTCTATGCGCAAAAGAATTAGCGTCCAAATTTTACGTACGGAATGTATTTTTCTCACTTTCCAGTGTCATAGAAATGTGAAATTTGGCATGAGCATTAATTATGTCATAAATAGGAAAAGCTAATGGGTCCCAACTCGATTATTCAATTCTATGTGCAAAAGAATTTGCGTCTAAATTTTACGTACAGAATCCAATTTTCTCACATAGAAACTTGAAATTTGGCACGGGCATTGATTATGTCATAAATAGGAAAAGCTAATGGGTCCCAACTCCGTTATTTAATTCTATGCGCAAAAGAATTAGCGTCCAAATTTTACGTACCGTATGTAATTTTCTCACATAGAAACTTAAAATTTGGCACGGGCATTGATTATGTCATAAATAGGAAAAGCTAATGGGTCCTAACTCGATTATTCAATTCCATGTGCAAAAGAATTAGCGTCAAAATTTTATGTACGGAATCCAATTTTCTCACATAGAAACTTGAAATTTGGCACGAGCATTGATTATGTCATAAATAAGAAAAGCTAATGGGTCCCAACTCCGTTATTTAATTCTATGCACAAAAGAATTAGCGTCAAAGTTTTATGCACGGAGTGTATTTTTCTCACATGGAAACTTAAAATTTGGCATGGGCATTGATTATGTCATAAATAGGAAAAGCTAATGGGTCCCAACTCGATTATTCAATTCTATGTGCAAAAGAATTAGCGTCCAAATTTTACGTACAGAATCCAATTTTCTCACATAGAAACTTAAAATTTTGCACGGGCATTGAATATGTCCTAAATAGGAAAAACTAACGGGTCCCAACTCGATTATTCAATTCTATGCGCAAAAGAATTAGCGTCAAAATTTTACGTACGGAATGTATTTTTCTCACTTTCCAGTGTCATAGAAGCGTGAAATCTGGCACGAGCATTGATTATGTCATAAATAGGAAAAGCTAATGGGTCCCAACTCGATTATTCAATTCTATGCGCAAAAGAATTAGCGTCCAAATTTTACGTACAGAATCCAATTTTCTCACATAGAAACTTAAAATTTGGCACGGGCATTGAATATGTCCTAAATAGGAAAAACTAACGGGTCCCAACTCGATTTTTCAATTCTATGCGCAAAAGAATTAGCGTCAAAATGTTACGTACGGAATGTATTTTTCTCACTTTCCAGTGTCATAGAAACGTGAAATTTGGCACGAGCACTGATTATGTCATAAATAGGAAAAGCTAATGGGTCCCAACTCGATTATTCAATTCATGCGCAAAAGAATTAGCGTCCAAATTTTACGTGTGGAATGTATTTTTCTCACTTTCCAGTGTCATAGAAACGTGAAATTTGGCACGAGCATTGATTATATCATAAATAGGAAAAGCTAATGGGTCCCAACTCGATTATTCAATTCTATTTGCAAAAGAATTAGCGTCCAAATTTTACGTACGGAATGCAATTTTTTCACATAGAAACTTAAAATTTGGCATGGGCATTGATTATGTCATAAATAGGAAAAGCTAATGGGTCCCAACTCGATTATTCAATTCTATGTGCAAAAGAATTTGCGTCCAAATTTTACGTACGGAATGCAATTTTTTCACATAGAAACTTAAAATTTGGCATGGGCATTGATTATGTCATAAATAGGAAAAGCTAATGGGTCCCAACTCGATTATTCAATTCTATGTGCAAAAGAATTAGCGTCCAAATTTTACGTACGGAATGCAATTTTTTCACATAGAAACTTAAAATTTGGCATGGGCATTGATTATGTCATAAATAGGAAAAGCTAATGGGTCCCAACTCGATTATTCAATTCTATGTGCAAAAGAATTTGCGTCTAAATTTTACGTACAGAATCCAATTTTCTCACATAGAAACTTGAAATTTGGCACGGGCATTGATTATGTCCTAAATAGGAAAAACTAATGGGTCCCAACTCCGTTATTTAATTCTATGCGCAAAAGAATTAGCGTCCAAATTTTACGTACGGAATGTATTTTTCTCACTTTCCAGTGTCATAGAAATGTGAAATTTGGCATGAGCATTAATTATGTCATAAATAGGAAAAGCTAATGGGTCCCAACTCGATTATTCAATTCTATGTGCAAAAGAATTTGCGTCTAAATTTTACGTACAGAATCCAATTTTCTCACATAGAAACTTGAAATTTGGCACGGGCATTGATTATGTCATAAATAGGAAAAGCTAATGGGTCCCAACTCCGTTATTTAATTCTATGCGCAAAAGAATTAGCGTCCAAATTTTACGTACGGTATGTAATTTTCCCACATAGAAACTTAAAATTTGGCACGGGCATTATGTCATTAATAGGAAAAGCTAATGGGTCCTATCTCGATTATTCAATTCCATGTGCAAAAGAATTAGCGTCAAAATTTTACGTACGGAATCCAATTTTCTCACATATAATCAATGCTCGTGCCAAATTTCAAGTTTCTGTCATAAATAGGAAAAGCTAATGGGTCCCAACTCCGTTATTTAATTCTATGCGCAAAAGAATTAGCGTCCAAATTTTACGTACGGTATGTAATTTTCTCACATAGAAACTTAAAATGTGGCACGGGCATTGATTATGTCATAAATAGGAAAAGCTAATGGGTCCCAACTCGATTATTCAATTCCATGTGCAAAAGAATTAGCATCAAAATTTTACATACGGAATCCAATTTTCTCACATAGAAACTTGAAATTTGGCACGAGCATTGATTATGTCATAAATAGGAAAAGCTAATGGGTCCCAACTCCGTTATTTAATTCTAGGCACAAAAGAATTAGCGTCCAAGTTTTATGTACGGAGTGTAATTTTCTCACATAGAAACTTAAAATTTGGCATGGGCATTGATTATGTCATAAATAGGAAAAGCTAATGGGTCCCAACACGATTATTCAATTCTATGTGCAAAAGAATTAGCGTCCAAATTTTATGTGCGGAATCCAATTTTCTCACATAGAAACTTGAAATTTGGCATGAGCATTGATTATGTCATAAATAGGAAAAGCTAATGGGTCCCAACTCGATTATTCAATTCTATGCGCAAAAGAATTAGCGTCCAAATTTTACGTACAGAATCCAATTTTCTCACATAGAAACTTAAAATTTGGCACGGGCATTGAATATGTCCTAAATAGGAAAAACTAACGGGTCCCAACTCGATTACTCAATTCTATGCACAAAAGAATTAGCGTCTAAATTTTATGTACGGAATCCAATTTTCTCACATAGAAACTTGAAATTCGGCACGAGCATTGATTATGTCATAAATAGGAAAAGTTAATGGGTCCCAACTCCGTTAATTAATTCTATGCGCAAAAGAATTAGCGTCCAAATTTTACGTACGGAATGTAATTTTCTCACATAGAAACTTAAAATTTGGCATGGGCATTGATTGTGTCATATATAGGAAAAGCTAATGGGTCCCAACTCGATTATTCAATTCTATGTGCAAAAGAATTAGCGTCCAAATTTTATGTACAGAATCCAATTTTTTCACATGGAAACTTGAAATTTGGCACGGGCATTGATTATGTCATAAATAGGAAAAGCTAATGGGTCCCAACTCGATTATTCAATTCTATGCGCAAAAGAATTAGCGTCCAAATTTTACGTACAGAATCCAATTTTCTCACATAGAAACTAAAAATTTGGCACGGGCATTGAATATGTCCTAAATAGCAAAAACTAACGGCTCCCAACTCGATTATTTAATTCTATGCGCAAAAGAATTAGCGTCAAAATTTTACGTACGGAATGTATTATTCTCACTTTCCAGTGTCATAGAAACGTGAAATTTGGCACGAGCATTGATTATGTCATAAATAGGAAAAGCTAATGGGTCCCAACTCGATTATTCAATTCTATGTGCAAAAAAATTAGCGTCCAAATTTTACGTACAGAATCCAATTTTCTTGCATAGAAACTTAAAATTTGGCACGGGCATTGAATATGTCCTAAATAGGAAAAACTAACGTGTCCCAACTCGATTATTCAATTCTATGCGCAAAAGAATTAGCGTCAAAATTTTACATACGGAATGAATTTTTTTCACTTTCCACTGTCATAGAAACTTGAAATTTGGCACGAGCATTGATTATGTCATAAATAGGAAAAGCTAATGGGTCCCAACTCCGTTATTTAATTCTATGCGCAAAAGAATTAGCGTCCAAATTTTACGTACGGAATGTAATTTTCTCACATAGAAACTTAAAATTTGGCACGGGCATTGATTATGTCATAAATAGGAAAAGCTAATGGGTCCCAACTCCGTTATTTAATTCTATGTGCAAAAGAATTAGCGTCAAAATTTTACGTACGGAATACAATTTTCTCAATTAGAAACTTGAAATTTGGCACGAGCATTGATTATGGCATAAATAGGAAAAGCTAATGGGTCCCAACTCCGTTATTTAATTCTAGGCAAAAAAAGAATTAGCGTCCAAGCTTTATGTACGGAGTGTAATTTTCTCACATAGAAACTTAAAATTTGGCATGGGCATTGATTATGTCATAAATAGGAAAAGCTAATGGGTCCCATCACGATTATTCAATTCTATGTGCAAAAGAATTAGCGTCCAAATTTTATGTACGGAATCTAATTTTCTCACATAGAAACTTGAAATTTGGCACGGGCATTGATTATGTCATAAATAGGAAAAGCTAATGGGTCCCAACTCGATTATTCAATTCTATGCGCAAAAGAATTAGCGTCCAAATTTTACGTACAGAATCCAATTTTCTCACATAGAAACTTAAAATTTGGCACGGGCATTGAATATGTCCTAAATAGCAAAAACTAACGGGTCCCAACTCGATTATTTAATTCTATGCGCAAAAGAATTAGCGTCAAAATTTTACGTACGGAATGTATTATTCTCACTTTCCAGTGTCATAGAAACGTGAAATTTGGCACGAGCATTGATTATGTCATAAATAGGAAAAGCTAATGGGTCCCAACTCGATTATTCAATTCTATGTGCAAAAAAATTAGCGTCCAAATTTTACGTACAGAATCCAATTTTCTTGCATAGAAACTTAAAATTTGGCACGGGCATTGAATATGTCCTAAATAGCAAAAACTAACGTGTCCCAACTCGATTATTCAATTCTATGCGCAAAAGAATTAGCGTCAAAATTTTACATACGGAATGAATTTTTTTCACTTTCCACTGTCATAGAAACTTGAAATTTGGCACGAGCATTGATTATGTCATAAATAGGAAAAGCTAATGGGTCCCAACTCCGTTATTTAATTCTATGCGCAAAAGAATTAGCGTCCAAATTTTACGTACCGTATGTAATTTTCTCACATAGAAACTTAAAATTTGGCACGGGCATTGATTATGTCATAAATAGGAAAAACTAATGGGTCCCAACTCCGTTATTTAATTCAATGCGCAAAAGAATTAGCGTCCAAATTTTACGTACGGAATGTATTTTTCTCACTTTCCAGTGTCATAGAAATGTGAAATTTGGCATGAGCATTAATTATGTCATAAATAGGAAAAGCTAATGGGTCCCAACTCGATTATTCAATTCTATGTGCAAAAGAATTTGCGTCAAAATTTTACGTACGGAATCCAATTTTCTCACATAGAAACTTGAAATTTGGCACGAGCATTGATTATGTCATAAATAAGAAAAGCTAATGGGTCCCAACTCCGTTATTTAATTCTAGGCAGAAAAGAATTAGCGTCAAAGTTTTATGTACGGAGTGTAATTTTCTCACATGGAAACTTAAAATTTGGCATGGGCATTGATTATGTCATAAATAGGAAAAGCTAATGGGTCCCAACTCGATTATTCAATTCTATGCGCAAAAGAATTAGCGTCCAAATTTTACGTACAGAATCCAATTTTCTCACATAGAAACTTAAAATTTGGCACGGGCATTGAATATGTCCTAAATTGGAAAAACTAACGGGTCCCAACTCGATTTTTCAATTCTATGCGCAAAAGAATTAGCGTCAAAATGTTACGTACGGAATGTATTTTTCTCACTTTCCAGTGTCATAGAAACGTGAAATTTGGCACGAGCATTGATTATGTCATAAATAGGAAAAGCTAATGGGTCCCAACTCGATTATTCAATTCTATGTGCAAAAGAATTAGCGTCCAAATTTTATGTACGGAATCCAATTTTCTCACATAGAAACTTGAAATTTGGCACGAGCATTGATTATATCATAAATAGGAAAAGCTAATGGGTCCCAAGTCGATTATTCAATTCTATGCGCAAAAGAATTAGCGTCTAAATTTTACGTACAGAATCCAATTTTCTCACATAGAAACTTGAAATTTGGCACGGGCATTGATTATGTCATAAAAAGGAAAAGCTAATGGGTCCCAACTCCGTTATTTAATTCTATGCGCAAAAGAATTAGCGTCCAAATTTTACGTACGGTATGTAATTTTCCCACATAGAAACTTAAAATTTGGCACGGGCATTAATTATGTCATTAATAGGAAAAGCTAATGGGTCCTATCTCGATTATTCAATTCCATGTGCAAAAGAATTAGCGTCAAAATTTTACGTACGGAATCCAATTTTCTCACATATAATCAATGCTCGTGCCAAATTTCAAGTTTCTGTCATAAATAGGAAAAGCTAATGGGTCCCAACTCCGTTATTTAATTCTATGCGCAAAAGAATTAGCGTCCAAATTTTACGTACGGTATGTCTTTTTCTCACATAGAAACTTAAAATTTGGCACGGGCATTGATTATGTCATAAATAGGAAAAGCTAATGGGTCCCAACTCCGTTATTTAATTCTATGCGCAAAAGAATTAGCGCCCAAATTTTACGTACGGAATGTAATTTTCTCACATAGAAACTTAAAATTTGGCACGGGCATTGATTATGTCATAAATAGGAAAAGCTAATGGGTCCCAACTCCGTTATTTAATTCTATGCGCAAAAGAATTAGCGTCCAAATTTTACGTACGGTATGTAATTTTCTCACATAGAAACTTAAAATTTGGCACGGGCATTGATTATGTTAAAAATAGGAAAAGCTAATGGGTCCCAACTCGATTATTCAATTCCATGTGCAAAAGAATTAGCGTCAAAATTTTACATACGGAATCCAATTTTCTCACATAGAAACTTAAAATTTGGCACGAGCATTGATTATGTCATAAATAGGAAAAGCTAATGGGTCCCAACTCGATTATTCAATTCTATGTGCAAAAGAATTAGCGTCCAAATTTTATGTACGGAATCCAATTTTCTCACATAGAAACTCGAAATTTGGCACGGGCATTGATTATGTCATAAATAGGAAAAGCTAATGGGTCCTAACTCGATTATTCAATTCCATGTGCAAAAGAATTAGCGTCAAAATTTTACGTACGGAATCCAATTTTCTCACATAGAAACTTGAAATTTGGCACGAGCATTGATTATGTCATAAATAGGAAAAGCTAATGGGTCCCAACTCCGTTATTTAATTCTAGGCACAAAAGAATTAGTGTCCAAGTTTTATGTACGGAGTGTAATTTTCTCACATAGAAACTTAAAATTTGGCATGGGCATTGATTATGTCATAAATAGGAAAAGCTAATGGGTCCCAACACGATTATTCAATTCTATGTGCAAAAGAATTAGCGTCCAAATTTTATGTGCGGAATCCAATTTTCTCACATAGAAACTTGAAATTTGGCATGAGCATTGATTATGTCATAAATAGGAAAAGCTAATGGGTCCCAACTCGATTATTCAATTCTATGCGCAAAAGAATTAGCGTCCAAATTTTACGTACAGAATCCTATTTTCTCACATAGAAACTTATAATTTGGCACGGGCATTGAATATGTCCTAAATAGGAAAAACTAACGGGTCCCAACTCGATTACTCAATTCTATGCGCAAAAGAATTAGCGTCTAAATTTTATGTACGGAATCCAATTTTCTCACATAGAAACTTGAAATTCGGCACGAGCATTGATTATGTCATAAATAGGAAAAGTTAATAGGTCCCAACTCCGTTAATTAATTCTATGCGCAAAAGAATTAGCGTCCAAATTTTACGTACGGAATGTAATTTTCTCACATAGAAACTTAAAATTTGGCATGGGCATTGATTATGTCATATATAGGAAAAGCTAATGGGTCCCAACTCGATTATTCAATTCTTTGTGCAAAAGAATTAGCGTCCAAATTTTATGTACAGAATCCAATTTTCTCACATGGAAACTTGAAATTTGGCACGGGCATTGATTATGTCATAAATAGGAAAAGCTAATGGGTCCCAACTCGATTATTCAATTCTATGCGCAAAAGAATTAGCGTCCAAATTTTACGTACAGAATCCAATTTTCTCACATAGAAACTTAAAATTTGGCACGGGCATTGAATATGTCCTAAATAGCAAAAACTAACGGGTCCCAACTCGATTATTTAATTCTATGCGCAAAAGAATTAGCATCAAAATTTTACGTACGGAATGTATTATTCTCACTTTCCAGTGTCATAGAAACGTGAAATTTGGCACGAGCATTGATTATGTCATAAATAGGAAAAGCTAATGGGTCCCAACTCGATTATTCAATTCTATGTGCAAAAGAATTAGCGTCCAAATTTTACGTACAGAATCCAATTTTCTCACATAGAAACTTAAAATTTGGCACGGGCATTGAATATGTCCTAAATAGCAAAAACTAACGGGTCCCAACTCGATTATTTAATTCTATGCGCAAAAGAATTAGCATCAAAATTTTACGTACGGAATGTATTATTCTCACTTTCCAGTGTCATAGAAACGTGAAATTTGGCACGAGCATTGATTATGTCATAAATAGGAAAAGCTAATGGGTCCCAACTCGATTATTCAATTCTATGCGCAAAAGAATTAGCGTCAAAATTTTACATACGGAATGAATTTTTTTCACTTTCCACTGTCATAGAAACTTGAAATTTGGCACGAGCATTGATTATGTCATAAATAGGAAAAGCTAATGGGTCCCAACTCCGTTATTTAATTCTATGCGCAAAAGAATTAGCGTCCAAATTTTACGTACCGTATGTAATTTTCTCACATAGAAACTTAAAATTTGGCACGGGCATTGATTATGTCATAAATAGGAAAAACTAATGGGTCCCAACTCCGTTATTTAATTCAATGCGCAAAAGAATTAGCGTCCAAATTTTACGTACGGAATGTATTTTTCTCACTTTCCAGTGTCATAGAAATGTGAAATTTGGCATGAGCATTAATTATGTCATAAATAGGAAAAGCTAATGGGTCCCAACTCGATTATTCAATTCTATGTGCAAAAGAATTTGCGTCAAAATTTTACGTACGGAATCCAATTTTCTCACATAGAAACTTGAAATTTGGCACGAGCATTGATTATGTCATAAATAAGAAAAGCTAATGGGTCCCAACTCCGTTATTTAATTCTAGGCAGAAAAGAATTAGCGTCAAAGTTTTATGTACGGAGTGTAATTTTCTCACATGGAAACTTAAAATTTGGCATGGGCATTGATTATGTCATAAATAGGAAAAGCTAATGGGTCCCAACTCGATTATTCAATTCTATGTGCAAAAGAATTAGCGTCCAAATTTTACGTACAGAATCCAATTTTCTCACATAGAAACTTAAAATTTTGCACGGGCATTGAATATGTCCTAAATAGGAAAAACTAACGGGTCCCAACTCGATTATTCAATTCTATGCGCAAAAGAATTAGCGTCAAAATTTTACGTACGGAATGTATTTTTCTCACTTTCCAGTGTCATAGAAGCGTGAAATCTGGCACGAGCATTGATTATGTCATAAATAGGAAAAGCTAATGGGTCCCAACTCGATTATTCAATTCTATGCGCAAAAGAATTAGCGTCCAAATTTTACGTACAGAATCCAATTTTCTCACATAGAAACTTAAAATTTGGCACGGGCATTGAATATGTCCTAAATTGGAAAAACTAACGGGTCCCAACTCGATTTTTCAATTCTATGCGCAAAAGAATTAGCGTCAAAATGTTACGTACGGAATGTATTTTTCTCACTTTCCAGTGTCATAGAAACGTGAAATTTGGCACGAGCATTGATTATGTCATAAATAGGAAAAGCTAATGGGTCCCAACTCGATTATTCAATTCTATGTGCAAAAGAATTAGCGTCCAAATTTTATGTACGGAATCCAATTTTCTCACATAGAAACTTGAAATTTGGCACGAGCATTGATTATATCATAAATAGGAAAAGCTAATGGGTCCCAACTCGATTATTCAATTCTATGCGCAAAAGAATTAGCGTCCAAATTTTACGTGCGGAATGTATTTTTCTCACTTTCCAGTGTCATAGAAACGTGAAATTTGGCACGAGCATTGATTATATCATAAATAGGAAAAGCTAATGGGTCCCAACTCGATTATTCAATTCTATTTGCAAAAGAATTAGCGTCTAAATTTTACGTACAGAATCCAATTTTCTCACATAGAAACTTGAAATTTGGCACGGGCATTGATTATGTCATAAAAAGGAAAAGCTAATGGGTCCCAACTCCGTTATTTAATTCTATGCGCAAAAGAATTAGCGTCCAAATTTTACGTACGGTATGTAATTTTCCCACATAGAAACTTAAAATTTGGCACGGGCATTAATTATGTCATTAATAGGAAAAGCTAATGGGTCCTATCTCGATTATTCAATTCCATGTGCAAAAGAATTAGCGTCAAAATTTTACGTACGGAATCCAATTTTCTCACATATAATCAATGCTCGTGCCAAATTTCAAGTTTCTGTCATAAATAGGAAAAGCTAATGGGTCCCAACTCCGTTATTTAATTCTATGCGCAAAAGAATTAGCGTCCAAATTTTACGTACGGTATGTCTTTTTCTCACATAGAAACTTAAAATTTGGCACGGGCATTGATTATGTCATAAATAGGAAAAGCTAATGGGTCCCAACTCCGTTATTTAATTCTATGCGCAAAAGAATTAGCGCCCAAATTTTACGTACGGAATGTAATTTTCTCACATAGAAACTTAAAATTTGGCACGGGCATTGATTATGTCATAAATAGGAAAAGCTAATGGGTCCCAACTCCGTTATTTAATTCTATGCGCAAAAGAATTAGCGTCCAAATTTTACGTACGGTATGTAATTTTCTCACATAGAAACTTAAAATTTGGCACGGGCATTGATTATGTTAAAAATAGGAAAAGCTAATGGGTCCCAACTCGATTATTCAATTCCATGTGCAAAAGAATTAGCGTCAAAATTTTACATACGGAATCCAATTTTCTCACATAGAAACTTAAAATTTGGCACGAGCATTGATTATGTCATAAATAGGAAAAGCTAATGGGTCCCAACTCGATTATTCAATTCTATGTGCAAAAGAATTAGCGTCCAAATTTTATGTACGGAATCCAATTTTCTCACATAGAAACTTGAAATTTGGCACGGGCATTGATTATGTCATAAATAGGAAAAGCTAATGGGTCCTAACTCGATTATTCAATTCCATGTGCAAAAGAATTAGCGTCAAAATTTTACGTACGGAATCCAATTTTCTCACATAGAAACTTGAAATTTGGCACGAGCATTGATTATGTCATAAATAGGAAAAGCTAATGGGTCCCAACTCCGTTATTTAATTCTAGGCACAAAAGAATTAGTGTCCAAGTTTTATGTACGGAGTGTAATTTTCTCACATAGAAACTTAAAATTTGGCATGGGCATTGATTATGTCATAAATAGGAAAAGCTAATGGGTCCCAACACGATTATTCAATTCTATGTGCAAAAGAATTAGCGTCCAAATTTTATGTGCGGAATCCAATTTTCTCACATAGAAACTTGAAATTTGGCATGAGCATTGATTATGTCATAAATAGGAAAAGCTAATGGGTCCCAACTCGATTATTCAATTCTATGCGCAAAAGAATTAGCGTCCAAATTTTACGTACAGAATCCTATTTTCTCACATAGAAACTTATAATTTGGCACGGGCATTGAATATGTCCTAAATAGGAAAAACTAACGGGTCCCAACTCGATTACTCAATTCTATGCGCAAAAGAATTAGCGTCTAAATTTTATGTACGGAATCCAATTTTCTCACATAGAAACTTGAAATTCGGCACGAGCATTGATTATGTCATAAATAGGAAAAGTTAATGGGTCCCAACTCCGTTAATTAATTCTATGCGCAAAAGAATTAGCGTCCAAATTTTACGTACGGAATGTAATTTTCTCACATAGAAACTTAAAATTTGGCATGGGCATTGATTATGTCATATATAGGAAAAGCTAATGGGTCCCAACTCGATTATTCAATTCTATGTGCAAAAGAATTAGCGTCCAAATTTTTTTGTACAGAATCCAATTTTCTCACATGGAAACTTGAAATTTAGCACGGGCATTGATTATGTCATAAATAGGAAAAGCTAATGGGTCCCAACTCGATTATTCAATTCTATGCGCAAAAGAATTAGCGTCCAAATTTTACGTACAG
Organism: Eleutherodactylus coqui; assembly: GCF_035609145.1. Lineage (NCBI taxonomy): Eukaryota > Metazoa > Chordata > Amphibia > Anura > Eleutherodactylidae > Eleutherodactylus > Eleutherodactylus coqui. Next base: position 27,405,392 of record NC_089844.1, on the reverse strand, counting down.
AATCCAATTTTCTCACATAGAAACTTAAAATTTGGCACGGGCATTGAATATGTCCTAAATAGCAAAAACTAACGGGTCCCAACTCGATTATTTAATTCTATGCGCAAAAGAATTAGCATCAAAATTTTACGTACGGAATGTATTATTCTCACTTTCCAGTGTCATAGAAACGTGAAATTTGGCACGAGCATTGATTATGTCATAAATAGGAAAAGCTAATGGGTCCCAACTCGATTATTCAATTCTATGTGCAAAAAAATTAGCGTCCAAATTTTACGTACAGAATCCAATTTTCTTGCATAGAAATTTAAAATTTGGCACGGGCATTGAATATGTCCTAAATAGGAAAAACTAACGTGTCCCAACTCGATTATTCAATTCTATGCGCAAAAGAATTAGCGTCAAAATTTTACATACGGAATGAATTTTTTTCACTTTCCACTGTCATAGAAACTTGAAATTTGGCACGAGCATTGATTATGTCATAAATAGGAAAAGCTAATGGGTCCCAACTCCGTTATTTAATTCTATGCGCAAAAGAATTAGCGTCCAAATTTTACGTACGGAATGTAATTTTCTCACATAGAAACTTAAAATTTGGCACGGGCATTGATTATGTCATAAATAGGAAAAGCTAATGGGTCCCAACTCCGTTATTTAATTCTATGTGCAAAAGAATTAGCGTCAAAATTTTACGTACGGAATCCAATTTTCTCAATTAGAAACTTGAAATTTGGCACGAGCATTGATTATGGCATAAATAGGAAAAGCTAATGGGTCCCAACTCCGTTATTTAATTCTAGGCAAAAAAAGAATTAGCGTCCAAGCTTTATGTACGGAGTGTAATTTTCTCACATAGAAACTTAAAATTTGGCATGGGCATTGATTATGTCATAAATAGGAAAAGCTAATGGGTCCCATCACGATTATTCAATTCTATGTGCAAAAGAATTAGCGTCCAAATTTTATGTACGGAATCCAATTTTCTCACATAGAAACTTGAAATTTGGCACGGGCATTGATTATGTCATAAATAGGAAAAGCTAATGGGTCCCAACTCGATTATTCAATTCTATGCGCAAAAGAATTAGCATCCAAATTTTACGTACAGAATCCAATTTTCTCACATAGAAACTTAAAATTTGGCACGGGCATTGAATATGTCCTAAATAGCAAAAACTAACGGGTCCCAACTCGATTATTTAATTCTATGCGCAAAAGAATTAGCGTCAAAATTTTACGTACGGAATGTATTATTCTCACTTTCCAATGTCATAGAAACGTGAAATTTGGCACGAGCATTGATTATGTCATAAATAGGAAAAGCTAATGGGTCCCAACTCGATTATTCAATTCTATGTGCAAAAAAATTAGCGTCCAAATTTTATGTACAGAATCCAATTTTCTCACATAGAAACTTAAAATTTGGCACGGGCATTGATTATGTCATAAATAGGAAAAGCTAATGGGTCCCAACTCCGTTATTTAATTCTATGTGCAAAAGAATTAGCGTCAAAAGTTTACGTACGGAATTCAATTTTCTCAATTAGAAACTTGAAATTTGGCACGAGCATTGATTATGGCATAAATAGGAAAAGCTAATGGGTCCCAACTCCGTTATTTAATTCTAGGCAAAAAAAGAATTAGCGTCCAAGCTTTATGTACGGAGTGTAATTTTCTCACATAGAAACTTAAAATTTGGCATGGGCATTGATTATGTCATAAATAGGAAAAGCTAATGGGTCCCAACTCGATTATTTAATTCTATGTGCAAAAGAATTAGCGTCCAAATTTTACGTACAGAATCCAATTTTCTCACATAGAAACGTGAAATTTGGCACGAGCATTGATTATGTCATAAATAGGAAAAGCTAATGGGTCCCAACTCGATTATTCAATTCTATGCGCAAAAGAATTAGCGTCCAAATTTTACGTGCGGAATGTATTTTTCTCACTTTCCAGTTTTATAGAAACGTGAAATTTGGCACGAGTATTGATTATATCATAAATAGGAAAAGCTAATGGGTCCTAACTCGATTATTCAATTCTATTTGCAAAAGAATTAGCGTCTAAATTTTACGTACAGAATCCAATTTTCTCACATAGAAACTTGAAATTTGGCACGGGCATTGATTATGTCATAAATAGGAAAAGCTAATGGGTCCCAACTCCGTTATTTAATTCTATGCGCAAAAGAATTAGCGTCCAAATTTTACATACGGAATGTAATTTTCTCACATAGAAACGTGAAATTTGGCACGAGCATTGATTATGTCATAAATAGGAAAAGCTAATGGGTCCCAACTCGATTATTCAATTCTACGTGCAATAGAATTAGCGTCAAAATTTTATGTACGGAATCCAATTTTCTCACATAGAAACTTGAAATTTGGCACGAGCATTGATTATATCATAAATAGGAAAAGCTAATGGGTCCCAACTCGATTATTCAATTCTATGCGCAAAAGAATTAGCGTCCAAATTTTACGTGCGGAATGTATTTTTCTCACTTTCCAGTGTCATAGAAACGTGAAATTTGGCACGAGCATTGATTATATCATAAATAGGAAAAGCTAATGGGTCCCAACTCGATTATTCAATTCTATTTGCAAAAGAATTAGCGTCTAAATTTTACGTACAGAATCCAATTTTCTCACATAGAAACTTGAAATTTGGCACGGGCATTGATTATGTCATAAATAGGAAAAGCTAATGGGTCCCAACTCCGTTATTTAATTCTATGCGCAAAAGAATTAGCGTCCAAATTTTACGTACGGAATGTAATTTTCCCACATAGAAACTTAAAATTTGGCACGGGCATTAATTATGTCATTAATAGGAAAAGCTAATGGGTCCTATCTCGATTATTCAATTCCATGTGCAAAAGAATTAGCGTCAAAATTTTATGTACGGAATCCAATTTTCTCACATATAATCAATGCTCGTGCCAAATTTCAAGTTTCTGTCATAAATATGAAAAGCTAATGGGTCCCAACTCCGTTATTTAATTCTATGCGCAAAAGAATTAGCGTCCAAATTTTACGTACGGTATGTAATTTTCTCACATAGAAACTTGAAATTTGGCACGGGCATTGATTATGTCATAAATAGGAAAAGCTAATGGGTCCTAACTCGATTATTCAATTCCATGTGCAAAAGAATTAGCGTCAAAATTTTACGTACGGAATCCAATTTTCTCACATAGAAACTTGAAATTTGGCACGAGCATTGATTATGTCATAAATAGGAAAAGCTAATGGGTCCCAACTCCGTTATTTAATTCTAGGCACAAAAGAATTAGCGTCCAACTTTTATGTACGGAGTGTAATTTTCTCACATAGAAACTTAAAATTTGGCATGGGCATAGATTATGTCATAAATAGGAAAAGCTAATGGGTCCCAACACGATTATTCAATTCTATGTGCAAAAGAATTAGCGTCCAAATTTTATGTACGGAATCCAATTTTCTCACATAGAAACTTGAAATTTGGCATGAGCATTGATTATGTCATAAATAGGAAAAGCTAATGGGTCCCAACTCGATTATTCAATTCTATGCACAAAAGAATTAGCATCCAAATTTTACGTACAGAATCCAATTTTCTCACATAGAAACTTGAAATTCGGCACGAGCATTGATTATGTCATAAATAGGAAAAGCTAATGGGTCCCAACTCCGTTAATTAATTCTATGCGCAAAAGAATTAGCGTCCAAATTTTACGTACGGAATGTAATTTTCTCACATAGAAACTTAAAATTTGGCATGGGCATTGATTATGTCATATATAGGAAAAGCTAATGGGTCCCAACTCGATTATTCAATTCTATGTGCAAAAGAATTAGCGTCAAAATTATACGTACAGAATCCAATTTTCTCACATGGAAACTTGAAATTTGGCACGGGCATTGATTATGTCATAAATAGGAAAAACTAATGGGTCCCAACTCGATTATTCAATTCTATGTGCAAAAAAATTAGCGTCCAAATTTTACGTACAGAATCCAATTTTCTTACATAGAAACTTAAAATTTGGCACGGGCATTGAATATGTCCTAAATAGGAAAAACTAACGTGTCCCAACTCGATTATTCAATTCTATGCGCAAAAGAATTAGCGTCAAAATTTTACATACGGAATGAATTTTTTTCACTTTCCACTGTCATAGAAACTTGAAATTTGGCACGAGCATTGATTATGTCATAAATAGGAAAAGCTAATGGGTCCCAACTCCGTTATTTAATTCTATGCGCAAAAGAATTAGCGTCCAAATTTTACGTACGGAATGTAATTTTCTCACATAGAAACTTAAAATTTGGCACGGGCATTGATTATGTCATAAATAGGAAAAGCTAATGGGTACCAACTCCGTTATTTAATTCTATGTGCAAAAGAATTAGCGTCAAAATTTTACGTACGGAATCCAATTTTCTCAATTAGAAACTTGAAATTTGGCACGAGCATTGATTATGGCATAAATAGGAAAAGCTAATGGGTCCCAACTCCGTTATTTAATTCTAGGCAAAAAAAGAATTAGCGTCCAAGCTTTATGTACAGAGTGTAATTTTCTCACATAGAAACTTAAAATTTGGCATGGGCATTGATTATGTCATAAATAGGAAAAGCTAATGGGTCCCAACACGATTATTCAATTCTATGTGCAAAAGAATTAGCGTCCAAATTTTATGTACGGAATCCAATTTTCTCACATAGAAACTTGAAATTTGGCACGAGCATTGATTATGTCATAAATAGGAAAAGCTAATGGGTCCCAACTCGATTATTCAATTCTATGCGCAAAAGAATTAGCGTCCAAATTTTACGTACAGAATCCAATTTTCTCACATAGAAACTTAAAATTTTGCAAGGGCATTGAATATGTCCTAAATAGGAAAAACTAACGGGTCCCAACTCGATTTTTCAATTCTATGCGCAAAAGAATTAGCGTCAAAATTTTATATACGGAATGTATTTTTCTCACTTTCCAGTGTCATAGAAACGTGAAATTTGGCACGAGCATTGATTATGTCATTAATAGGAAAGGCTAATGGGTCCTAACTCCGTTATTTAATTCTAGGCACAAAAGAATTAGCGTCCAAGTTTTCTGTACGGAATCCAATTTTCTCACATAGAAACTTGAAATTTGGCACGAGCATTGATTATGTCATAAATAGGAAAAGCTAATGGGTCCCAACTCGATTATTCAATTCTATGTGCAAAAGAATTAGCGTCCAAATTTTACGTACAGAATCCAATTTTCTCACATGGAAACTTGAAATTTGGCACGAGCATTGATTATGTCATAAATAGGAAAAGCTAATGGGTCCCAACTCGATTATTCAATTCTATGCGCAAAAGAATTAGCGTCAAAATTTTACGTACGGAATGTATTTTTCTCACTTTCCAGTGTCATAGAAATGTGAAATTTGGCATGAGCATTAATTATGTCATAAATAGGAAAAGCTAATGGGTCCCAACTCGATTATTCAATTCTATGTGCAAAAGAATTAGCTTCCAAATTTTACGTACAGAATCCAATTTTCTCACATAGAAACTTAAAATTTGGCAGGGGCATTGAATATGTCCTAAATAGGAAAAACTAACGGGTCCCAACTCGATTTTTCAATTCTATGCGCAAAAGAATTAGCGTCAAAATTTTACGTACGGAATGTATTTTTCTCACTTTCCAGCGTCATAGAAACGTGAAATTTGGCACGAGCATTGATTATGTCATAAATAGGAAAAGCTAATGGGTCCCAACTCGATTATTCAATTCTATGTGCAAAAGAATTAGCGTCCAAATTTTACGTACAGAATCCAATTTTCTCACATAGAAACGTGAAATTTGGCACGAGCATTGATTATGTCATAAATAGGAAAAGCTAATGGGTCCCAACTCGATTATTCAATTCTATGCGCAAAAGAATTAGCGTCAAAATTTTATGTACGGAATCCAATTTTCTCACATAGAAACTTGAAATTTGGCACGAGCATTGATTATATCATAAATAGGAAAAGCTAATGGGTCCCAACTCGATTATTCAATTCTATGTGCAAAAGAATTAGCGTCCAAATTTTACGTGCGGAATGTATTTTTCTCACTTTCCAGTGTCATAGAAACGTGAAATTTGGCACGAGTATTGATTATATCATAAATAGGAAAAGCTAATGGGTCCTAACTCGATTATTCAATTCTATTTGCAAAAGAATTAGCGTCTAAATTTTACGTACAGAATCCAATTTTCTCACATAGAAACTTGAAATTTGGCACGGGCATTGATTATGTCATAAATAGGAAAAGCTAATGGGTCCCAACTCCGTTATTTAATTCTATGCGCAAAAGAATTAGCGTCCAAATTTTACGTACGGTATGTAATTTTCTCACATAGAAACTTAAAATTTGGCACGGGCATTGATTATGTCATAAATAGGAAAAGCTAATGGGTCCCAACTCGATTATTCAATTCCATGTGCAAAAGAATTAGCGTCAAAATTTTACATACGGAATCCAATTTTCTCACATAGAAACTTAAAATTTGGCACGAGCATTGATTATGTCATAAATAGGAAAAGCTAATGGGTCCCAACACGATTATTCAATTCTATGTGCAAAAGAATTAGCGTCCAAATTTTATGTACGGAATCCAATTTTCTCACATAGAAACGTGAAATTTGGCACGGGCATTATGTCATAAATAGGAAATGCTAATGGGTCCTAACTCGATTATTCAATTCCATGTGCAAAAGAATTAGCGTTAGAGATGAGCGAACACGTTCGGCCCCGCCCCTTTTTCGCCCGAACACCGAACTTTGCGAACACCTCGGTGTTCGGGCGAAAAAGTTCGGGGGCCGCCGTGGCAGCGCGGGGGGGTGCGGCGGGGAGTGGGGGGGAGAGGGAGAGAGAGAGGGCTCCCCCCTGTTCCCCGCTACTGCCGCCCGCGCCGCCGCGCATCTCCCCGCCCCCCGGCGGCACCCGGACACTTACGCGCGAACACTGCAGTGTTCGCTAAAGCCGGTGTCCGGGTGCGGATGTGTCCGTAACGGACACGTTCGCTCATCTCTAATTAGCGTCAAAATTTTACGTACGGAATCCAATTTTCTCACATAGAAACTTGAAATTTGGCATGAGCATTGATTATGTCATAAATAGGAAAAGCTAATGGGTCCCAACTCGATTATTCAATTCTATGCGCAAAAGAATTAGCGTCCAAATTTTACGTACAGAATCCAATTTTCTCACATAGAAACTTAAAATTTGGCGCGGGCATTGAATATGTCCTAAATAGGAAAAACTAACGGGTCCCAACTCGATTACTCAATTCTATGCGCAAAAGAATTAGCGTCCAAATTTTATGTACGGAATCCAATTTTCTCACATAGAAACTTGAAATTCGGCACGAGCATTGATTATGTCATAAATAGGAAAAGCTAATGGGTCCCAACTCCGTTTTTTAATTCTATGCGCAAAAGAATTAGCGTCCAAATTTTACGTACGGAATGTAATTTTCTCACATAGAAACTTAAAATTTGGCATGGGCATTGATTATGTCATATATAGGAAAAGCTAATGGGTCCCAACTCGATTATTCAATTCTATGTGCAAAAGAATTAGCGTCCAAATTTTACGTACAGAATCCAATTTTCTCACATAGAAACGTGAAATTTGGCACGAGCATTGATTATGTCATAAATAGGAAAAGCTAATGGGTCCCAACTCGATTATTCAATTCTATGCGCAAAAGAATTAGCGTCAAAATTTTATGTACGGAATCCAATTTTCTCACATAGAAACGTGAAATTTGGCACGAGCATTGATTATATCATAAATAAGAAAAGCTAATGGGTCCCAACTCGATTATTCAATTCTATGTGCAAAAGAATTAGCGTCCAAATTTTACGTGCGGAATGTATTTTTCTCACTTTCCAGTGTCATAGAAACGTGAAATTTGGCACGAGTATTGATTATATCATAAATAGGAAAAGCTAATGGGTCCTAACTCGATTATTCAATTCTATTTGCAAAAGAATTAGCGTCTAAATTTTACGTACAGAATCCAATTTTCTCACATAGAAACTTGAAATTTGGCACGGGCATTGATTATGTCATAAATAGGAAAAGCTAATGGGTCCCAACTCCGTTATTTAATTCTATGCGCAAAAGAATTAGCGTCCAAATTTTACGTACGGTATGTAATTTTCTCACATAGAAACTTAAAATTTGGCATGGGCATTGATTATGTCATATATAGGAAAAGCTAATGGGTCCCAACTCGATTATTCAATTCTATGTGCAAAAGAATTAGCGTCCAAATTATACGTACAGAATCCAATTTTCTCACATGGAAACTTGAAATTTGGCACGGGCATTGATTATGTCATAAATAGGAAAAGCTAATGGGTCCCAACTCGATTATTCAATTCTATGCGCAAAAGAATTAGCGTCCAAATTTTACGTACAGAATCCAATTTTCTCACATAGAAACTTAAAATTTGGCACGGGCATTGAATATGTCCTAAATAGCAAAAACTAACGGGTCCCAACTCGATTATTCAATTCTATGCGCAAAAGAATTAGCGTCAAAATTTTACGTACGGAATGTATTTTTCTCACTTTCCAGTGTCATAGAAACGTGAAATTTGGCACGAGCATTGATTATGTCATAAATAGGAAAAACTAATGGGTCCCAACTCGATTATTCAATTCTATGTGCAAAAAAATTAGCGTCCAAATTTTACGTACAGAATCCAATTTTCTTACATAGAAACTTAAAATTTGGCACGGGCATTGAATATGTCCTAAATAGGAAAAACTAACGTGTCCCAACTCGATTATTCAATTCTATGCGCAAAAGAATTAGCGTCAAAATTTTACATACGGAATGAATTTTTTTCACTTTCCACTGTCATAGAAACTTGAAATTTGGCACGAGCATTGATTATGTCATAAATAGGAAAAGCTAATGGGTCCCAACTCCGTTATTTAATTCTATGCGCAAAAGAATTAGCGTCCAAATTTTACGTACGGAATGTAATTTTCTCACATAGAATCTTAAAATTTGGCACGGGCATTGATTATGTCATAAATAGGAAAAGCTAATGGGTACCAACTCCGTTATTTAATTCTATGTGCAAAAGAATTAGCGTCAAAATTTTACGTACGGAATCCAATTTTCTCAATTAGAAACTTGAAATTTGGCACGAGCATTGATTATGGCATAAATAGGAAAAGCTAATGGGTCCCAACTCCGTTATTTAATTCTAGGCAAAAAAAGAATTAGCGTCCAAGCTTTATGTACGGAGTGTAATTTTCTCACATAGAAACTTAAAATTTGGCATGGGCATTGATTATGTCATAAATAGGAAAAGCTAATGGGTCCCAACACGATTATTCAATTCTATGTGCAAAAGAATTAGCGTCCAAATTTTATGTACGGAATCCAATTTTCTCACATAGAAACTTGAAATTTGGCACGAGCATTGATTATGTCATAAATAGGAAAAGCTAATGGGTCCCAACTCGATTATTCAATTCTATGCGCAAAAGAATTAGCGTCCAAATTTTACGTACAGAATCCAATTTTCTCACATAGAAACTTAAAATTTTGCAAGGGCATTGAATATGTCCTAAATAGGAAAAACTAACGGGTCCCAACTCGATTTTTCAATTCTATGCGCAAAAGAATTAGCGTCAAAATTTTATGTACGGAATGTATTTTTCTCACTTTCCAGTGTCATAGAAACGTGAAATTTGGCACGAGCATTGATTATGTCATTAATAGGAAAGGCTAATGGGTCCTAACTCCGTTATTTAATTCTAGGCACAAAAGAATTAGCGTCCAAGTTTTATGTACGGAATCCAATTTTCTCACATAGAAACTTGAAATTTGGCATGAGCATTGATTATGTCATAAATAGGAAAAGCTAATGGGTCCCAACTCGATTATTCAATTCTATGTGCAAAAGAATTAGCGTCCAAATTTTACGTACAGAATCCAATTTTCTCACATGGAAACTTGAAATTTGGCACGAGCATTGATTATGTCATAAATAGGAAAAGCTAATGGGTCCCAACTCGATTATTCAATTCTATGCGCAAAAGAATTAGCGTCCAAATTTTACGTACGGAATGTATTTTTCTCACTTTCCAGTGTCATAGAAATGTGAAATTTGGCATGAGCATTAATTATGTCATAAATAGGAAAAGCTAATGGGTCCCAACTCGATTATTCAATTCTATGTGCAAAAGAATTAGCGTCCAAATTTTACGTACAGAATCCAATTTTCTCACATAGAAACTTAAAATTTGGCACGGGCATTGAATATGTCCTAAATAGGAAAAACTAACGGGTCCCAACTCGATTTTTCAATTCTATGCGCAAAAGAATTAGCGTCAAAATTTTACGTACGGAATGTATTTTTCTCACTTTCCAGCGTCATAGAAACGTGAAATTTGGCACGAGCATTGATTATGTCATAAATAGGAAAAGCTAATGGGTCCCAACTCGATTATTCAATTCTATGTGCAAAAGAATTAGCGTCCAAATTTTACGTACAGAATCCAATTTTCTCACATAGAAACGTGAAATTTGGCACGAGCATTGATTATGTCATAAATAGGAAAAGCTAATAGGTCCCAACTCGATTATTCAATTCTATGCGCAAAAGAATTAGCGTCAAAATTTTATGTACGGAATCCAATTTTCTCACATAGAAACTTGAAATTTGGCACGAGCATTGATTATATCATAAATAGGAAAAGCTAATGGGTCCCAACTCGATTATTCAATTCTATGTGCAAAAGAATTAGCGTCCAAATTTTACGTGCGGAATGTATTTTTCTCACTTTCCAGTGTCATAGAAACGTGAAATTTGGCACGAGTATTGATTATATCATAAATAGGAAAAGCTAATGGGTCCTAACTCGATTATTCAATTCTATTTGCAAAAGAATTAGCGTCTAAATTTTACGTACAGAATCCAATTTTCTCACATAGAAACTTGAAATTTGGCACGGGCATTGATTATGTCATAAATAGGAAAAGCTAATGGGTCCCAACTCCGTTATTTAATTCTATGCGCAAAAGAATTAGCGTCCAAATTTTACGTACGGTATGTAATTTTCTCACATAGAAACTTAAAATTTGGCACGGGCATTGATTATGTCATAAATAGGAAAAGCTAATGGGTCCCAACTCGATTATTCAATTCCATGTGCAAAAGAATTAGCGTCAAAATTTTACATACGGAATCCAATTTTCTCACATAGAAACTTAAAATTTGGCACGAGCATTGATTATGTCATAAATAGGAAAAGCTAATGGGTCCCAACACGATTATTCAATTCTATGTGCAAAAGAATTAGCGTCCAAATTTTATGTACGGAATCCAATTTTCTCACATAGAAACGTGAAATTTGGCACGGGCATTATGTCATAAATAGGAAATGCTAATGGGTCCTAACTCGATTATTCAATTCCATGTGCAAAAGAATTAGCGTTAGAGATGAGCGAACACGTTCGGCCCCGCCCCTTTTTCGCCCGAACACCGAACTTTGCGAACACCTCGGTGTTCGGGCGAAAAAGTTCGGGGGCCGCCGTGGCAGCGCGGGGGGGTGCGGCGGGGAGTGGGGGGGGAGAGGGAGAGAGAGAGGGCTCCCCCCTGTTCCCCGCTACTGCCGCCCGCGCCGCCGCGCATCTCCCCGCCCCCCGGCGGCACTCGGACACTTACGCGCGAACACTGCAGTGTTCGCTAAAGCCGGTGTCCGGGTGCGGATGTGTCCGTAACGGACACGTTCGCTCATCTCTAATTAGCGTCAAAATTTTACGTACGGAATCCAATTTTCTCACATAGAAACTTGAAATTTGGCATGAGCATTGATTATGTCATAAATAGGAAAAGCTAATGGGTCCCAACTCGATTATTCAATTCTATGCGCAAAAGAATTAGCGTCCAAATTTTACGTACAGAATCCAATTTTCTCACATAGAAACTTAAAATTTGGCGCGGGCATTGAATATGTCCTAAATAGGAAAAACTAACGGGTCCCAACTCGATTACTCAATTCTATGCGCAAAAGAATTAGCGTCCAAATTTTATGTACGGAATCCAATTTTCTCACATAGAAACTTGAAATTCGGCACGAGCATTGATTATGTCATAAATAGGAAAAGCTAATGGGTCCCAACTCCGTTTTTTAATTCTATGCGCAAAAGAATTAGCGTCCAAATTTTACGTACGGAATGTAATTTTCTCACATAGAAACTTAAAATTTGGCATGGGCATTGATTATGTCATATATAGGAAAAGCTAATGGGTCCCAACTCGATTATTCAATTCTATGTGCAAAAGAATTAGCGTCCAAATTTTACGTACAGAATCCAATTTTCTCACATAGAAACGTGAAATTTGGCACGAGCATTGATTATGTCATAAATAGGAAAAGCTAATGGGTCCCAACTCGATTATTCAATTCTATGCGCAAAAGAATTAGTGTCAAAATTTTATGTACGGAATCCAATTTTCTCACATAGAAACTTGAAATTTGGCACGAGCATTGATTATATCATAAATAGGAAAAGCTAATGGGTCCCAACTCGATTATTCAATTCTATGTGCAAAAGAATTAGCGTCCAAATTTTACGTGCGGAATGTATTTTTCTCACTTTCCAGTGTCATAGAAACGTGAAATTTGGCACGAGTATTGATTATATCATAAATAGGAAAAGCTAATGGGTCCTAACTCGATTATTCAATTCTATTTGCAAAAGAATTAGCGTCTAAATTTTACGTACAGAATCCAATTTTCTCACATAGAAACTTGAAATTTGGCACGGGCATTGATTATGTCATAAATAGGAAAAGCTAATGGGTCCCAACTCGATTATTCAATTCCATGTGCAAAAGAATTAGCGTCAAAATTTTACATACGGAATCCAATTTTCTCACATAGAAACTTAAAAATTTGGCACGAGCATTGATTATGTCATAAATAGGAAAAGCTAATGGGTCCCAACACGATTATTCAATTCTATGTGCAAAAGAATTAGCGTCCAAATTTTATGTACGGAATCCAATTTTCTCACATAGAAACGTGAAATTTGGCACGGGCATTGATTATGTCATAAATAGGAAATGCTAATGGGTCCTAACTAGAGATGAGCGAACACCAAAATGTTCGGGTGTTCGTTATTCGTAACGAACTTCCCGTGATGCTCGAGGGTTCGTTTCGAACAACGAACCCCATTGAAGTCAATGGGCGACCAGAACATTTTTGTATTTCGCCGATGCTCGCTAAGGTTTTCATGTGTGAAAATCTGGGCAATTCAGGAAAGTGATGGGAATGACACAGTGACGGATAGGGCAGGCGAGGGGCTACATGTTGGGCTGCATCCTAAGTTCACAGGTCCCACTATTAAGCCACAATAGCGGCAAGAGTGGGCCCCCCCCCCTCCCAACAACTTTTACTTCTGAAAAGCGCTCATTAGCATGGCATACCTTTGCTAAGCACCACACTACCTCCAACAAAGCACAATCACTGCCTGCATGACACTCCACTGCCACTTCTCCTGAGTTACATGCTGCCCAACCGCACCCCCTCCCCCCCACAGCGCACACCAAACTGTCCCTGCGCAGCCTTCAGCTGGCCTCATGCCACACCACCCTCATGTCTATTTAGAAGTGCGTCTGCCACGACGAGGGACCGCAGGCACACACTGCACAGGGTTGGCACGGCTAGGTAGCGACCCTCTTTAATAGGGGCGGGGCGATAGCCCACAATGCTGTACAGAAGCAATGAGAAATACAATCCTGTGCCACCGCCATCAGGAGCTGCACACGTGGGCATAGCAATGGGGAACCTATGTGCCACACACTATTCATTCTGTCAAGGTGTCTGCATGCCCCAGTCAGACTGGTTATATGCACCTTAACAGTAACCGCGTTGGTGGTAATGTGGTGGTGACTGCGGACCTAGTACCACGGTTGTATTTTGTTGGTTTTCGGAATGTGGCCAGGATTAAGTGGGCCGTGGCGGGGGGATGGTGGGGGGGCTCTCTTGTAGTGTCGGTAAAGGTGAAATTCTTGGACTGCCGCCAGACGAACCAATGCAAAGGCATTTGCCAACAATGTTTTCCCTGTTGGAGGAGGAGGGGGATGTTTTTGAGGCACTACGTGTCCTCTCCACGTGTCCGTGGTTATATGCACCTTAACAGTAACCGCGTTGGTGGTAATGTGGTGGTGACTGCGGACCTAGTACCACGGTTGTATTTTGTTGGTTTTCGGAATGTGGCCAGGATTAAGTGGGCCGTGGCGGGGGGATGGTGGGGGGGCTCTCTTGTAGTGTCGGTAAAGGTGAAATTCTTGGACTGCCGCCAGACGAACCAATGCAAAGGCATTTGCCAACAATGTTTTCCCTGTTGGAGGAGGAGGGGGATGTTTTTGAGGCACTACGTGTCCTCTCCACGTGTCCGTTCCATGTAAGCAATAGTAGCACTCAAGACAGGCCCCAGTAACAATTCTGAAGCAGCAGTATAGCGGGAGCGCAGTCTTCGTTCCATGTAAGCAATAGTAGCACTCAAGACAGGCCCCAGTAACAATTCTGAAGCAGCAGTATAGCGGGAGCGCAGTCTTCGTTCCATGTAAGCAATAGTAGCACTCAAGACAGGCCCCAGTAACAATTCTGAAGCAGCAGTATAGCGGGAGCGCAGTCTTCGTTCCATGTAAGCAATAGTAGCACTCAAGACAGGCCCCAGTAACAATTCTGAAGCAGCAGTATAGCGGGAGCGCAGTCTTCGTTCCATGTAAGCAATAGTAGCACTCAAGACAGGCCCCAGTAACAATTCTGAAGCAGCAGTATAGCGGGAGCGCAGTCTTCGTTCCATGTAAGCAATATTAGCACTCAAGACAGGCCCCAGTAACAATTCTGAAGCAGCAGTATAGCGGGAGCGCAGTCTTCGTTCCATGTAAGCAATAGTAGCACTCAAGACAGGCCCCAGTAACAATTCTGAAGCAGCAGTATAGCGGGAGCGCAGTCTTCGTTCCATTTCAGTAGCCTTAGTATAGCCAAGGCACAAGTGACATTTATGTAGCTAAACTGTAGGCCAACCCCACACACCTTTCTGTACCATGAGTGCAGGCGAAGAACATAGAAATTACTATGATTACACTGTAGGTGAGGGCCCCAAAAAATTGGTGTACCAACAGTACTAATGTACCTCAGTAAAAATTGGCCATGCCCAACCAAGATGGCAGGTGAATCGCTTTGGTTAATGTGGCTTAAGTGGTAACTAGGCCTGGAGGCAGCCCAGTGTAACGAAAAATTGGTTCAAGTTAAAGTTCCAACGCTTTTAAGCTAATTGAAACTTATAAAAATTGTTCTGAAAAATTATTTGAGTGAGCCTTGTGGCCCTAAGAAAAATTGCCCGTTCAGCGTGATTACGTGAGGTTTCAGGAGGAGGAGCAGGAGGAGGAGGAGGAGGAATATTAGACACAGATTGATGAAGCACAAATGTCCCCGTTTTGGATGGTGAGAGAGAACGTAGCTTCCATCCGCGGGTGCAGCCTACGTATTGCTTACGTATCGCTGCTGTCCGCTGGTGGAGAACAGAAGTCTGGCGAAATCCAGCCTTTGTTCATCTTGATGAGTGTTAGCCTGTCGGCACTGTCGGTTGACAAGCGGCTACGCTTATCGGTGATGATTCCCCCAGCCGCACTAAACACCCTCTCCGACAACACGCTAGCCGCAGGACAAGCAAGCACCTCAAGGGCATACAGGGCTAGTTCAGGCCACGTGTCCAGCTTCGACACCCAGTAGTTGTAGGGGGCAGAGGCGTCACCAAGGATGGTCGTGCGATCCGCTACGTACTCCCTCACCATCCTTTTGCAGTGCTCCCGCCGACTCAGCCGTGACTGGGGAGCGGTGACACAGTCTTGGTGGGGAGCCATAAAGCTGGCCAGGCCCTTAAAGACTGTTGCACTGCCTGGGATGTACATGCTGCTCGATCTACGCACATCCCCTGCAACATGGCCCTCGGAACTGCGCCTTCTGCCACTAGCGCTGTCGGCTGGGAATTTTACCATCAGCTTGTCCGCAAGGGTCCTGTGGTATAGCAACACTCTCGAACCCCTTTCCTCTTCGGGAATCAGAGTGGGCAGGTTCTCCTTATACCGTGGATCGAGCAGTGTGTACACCCAGTAATCCGTAGTGGCCAGAATGCGTGCAACGCGAGGGTCACGAGAAAGGCATCCTAACATGAAGTCAGCCATGTGTGCCAGGGTACCTGTACGCAACACATGGCTGTCTTCACTAGGAAGATCACTTTCAGGATCCTCCTCCTCCTCCTCCTCCTCAGGCCATACACGCTGAAAGGATGACAGGCAATCAGCCGGTGTACCGTCAGCAGCGGGCCAAGCTGTCTCTTCCCCCTCCTCCTCATCCTCCTCATGCTCCTCCTCCTCCTCCTGTACGCGCTGAGAAATAGACAGGAGGGTGCCCTGACTATCCAGCGGCATACTGTCTTCCCCCGCCCCCGTTTCCGAGCGCAAAGCAGCTGCCTTTATGGTTTGCAGGGAATTTCTCAAGATGCATAGCAGAGGAATGGTGACGCTAATGATTGTAGCATCGCCGCTCACCACCTGGGTAGACTCCTCAAAATTACCAAGGACATGGCAGATGTCTGCCAACCAGGCCCACTCTTCTGAAAGGAATTGAGGAGGCTGACTCCCACTGCGCCGCCCATGTTGGAGTTGGTATTCGACTATAGCTCTACGCTGTTCATAGAGCCTGGCCAACATGTGGAGCGTAGAGTTCCACCGTGTGGGCACGTCGCACAGCAGTCGGTGCACTGGCAGCTTAAAGTGATGTTGCAGGGTGCGCAGGGTGGCAGCGTCCGTGTGGGACTTGCGGAAATGTGCGCAGAGCCGGCGCGCCTTTACGAGCAGGTCTGACAAGCGTGGGTAGCTTTTCAGAAACCGCTGAACCACCAAATTAAAGACGTGGGCCAGGCATGGCACGTGCGTGAGGCTGCCGAGCTGCAGAGCCGCCACCAGGTTACGGCCGTTGTCACACACGACCATGCCCGGTTGGAGGCTCAGCGGCGCAAGCCAGCGGTCGGTCTGCTGTGTCAGACCCTGCAGCAGTTCGTGGGCCGTGTGCCTCTTATCGCCTAAGCTGAGTAGTTTCAGCACGGCCTGCTGACGCTTGCCCACCGCTGTGCTGCCACACCGCGCGACACCGACTGCTGGCGACATGCTGCTGCTAACACATCTTGATTGTGAGACAGAGGAGGAGGAGGAGGAGGAGGGTGCTTTAGTGGAGGAAGCATACACCTCCGCAGATACCACCACCGAGCTGGGGCCCGCAATTCTGGGGGTGGGTAGGACGTGAGCGGTCCCAGGCTCTGACTCTGTCCCAGCCTCCACTAAATTCACCCAATGTGCCGTCAGGGAGATGTAGTGGCCCTGCCCGCCTGTGCTTGTCCACGTGTCCGTAGTTAAGTGGACCGTGGCAGTAACCGCGTTGGTGAGGGCGCGCACAATGTTGCGGGAGACGTGGTCGTGCAGGGCTGGGACGGCACATCGGGAAAAGTAGTGGCGACTGGGAACTGAGTAGCGCGGGGCCGCCGCCTCCATGATACTTTTGAAGGACTCCGTTTCCACAACCCTATACGGCAGCATCTCAAGGCTGATGAATTTTGCGATGCGGACGGTTAACGTTTGAGCGTGTGGGTGCGTGGCGGCGTACTTGCGCTTGCGCTCGAACACTTGCGCAAGCGACGGCTGAACGGTGCGCTGAACTACACTGCTGGATGGGGCCGAGGACAGCGGAGATGAGGGTGTGGGTGCAGGCCATGAGGCGGTAGTGCCTGTGTCCTGAGAGGGGGGTTGCATCTCAGTGGCAGGTTGGGGCACAGGGGGAGAGGCAGGGGTGCAAACCGGAGGCGGTGAACGGCCTTTGTCCCACCTTGCGGGGTGCTTGGCCATCATATGTCTGCGCATGGTGGTGGTGGTGAGGCTGTTGGTGTTGGCTCCCCGGCTGAGCTTTGCGCGACAAAGGTTGCACACCACTGTTCGTCGGTCGTCAGGCGTCTCTGTGAAAAACTGCCAGACCTTAGAGCACCTCGGCCTCCGCAGGGTGGCATGGCGCGAGGGGGCGCTTTGGGAAACACTTGGTGGATTATTCGGTCTGGCCCTGCCTCTACCCCTGGCCACTGCACTGCCTCTTGCAACCTGCCCTGCTGATGCCCTTGACTCCCCCTCTGAAGACCTGTCCTCCTGAGTAAGCGTTGCACACCAGGTGGGGTCAGTCACCTCATCGTCCTGCTGCTCTTCCTCCGAATCCTCTGTGCGCTGCTCCCTGGGACTTACTGCCCTTACTACTACCTCACTGCAAGACAACTGTGTCTGATCGTCATCGTCCTCCTCACCCACAGAAAGTTGTTGAGACAGTTGGCGGAAGTCCCCAGCCTCTTCCCCCGGACCCCGGGAACTTTCGAATGGTTGGGCATCAGTGACGATAAACTCCTCTGGTGGGAGAGGAACCGCTGCTGCCCAATCTAAGCAGGGGCCCGAGAACAGTTCCTGGGAGTGTTCCCGCTCCTGAGCAGGTGTCATTGTAGTGGAGTGAGGAGGCTGGGAGGAAGGAGGAGCAGCAGACAGAGGATTCGGATTGGCAGCAGTGGACGGCGCAGAACTGCGGGTAGACGATAGGTTGCTCGAAGCACTTTCTGCCATCCAGGACAGGACCTGCTCACACTGCTCATTTTCTAATAACCGTCTCCCGCGTGGACCCATTAATTGGGCGATGAATGTGGGGACGCCAGAAACGTGCCTCTCTCCTAATCGCGCAGCAGTCGGCTGCGACACACCTGGATCAGGAGCTTGGCCTGTGCCCACACCCTGACTTGGCCCTCCGCGTCCTCGGCCGCGTCCACGTCCTCTAGGCCTACCCCTACCCCTCAGCATGCTGTATTACCAGTGATTTGATTTCACAGGCAGGAAATAAATTGGCGCAAGACTGCAGGCCAAATATAATTTTTGCCCTTTTTGGAAAACGAAAGGCCCCACTGCCTCTAGTGAATGAATTATCTAAGTTTAATAACTGTGCTGTGTCCCTGCTTATGTGTCACAGAACGTGAGGGTAGCAGAGTTATTATAACTCTTGGAGAGCAGGTATTTTTTTTCCCAATTAAGGAAAGCAAATGGCGAACCCAGCAGTAAAGCGTAGCTGGCTGCGTATGATTTAGCAATGTTTTTCACGCAGCTCACACGTCTCCACAGGCGTAAGGACGGACACAGGCTGGACAAATAGATTTGTTTTCAGTTTTTTCCCACCAACAGGCAGCACTGCGTATATTCAATGAACCTGAGAAGTTTAATAACTGTGCTGTGTCCCTGCTTATGTGTCACAGAACGTGAGGGTAGCAGAGTTATTATAACTCTTGGAGAGCAGGTATTTTTTTTCCCAATTAAGGAAAGCAAATGGCGAACCCAGCAGTAAAGCGTAGCTGGCTGCGTATGATTTAGCAATGTTTTTCACGCAGCTCACACGTCTCCACAGGCGTAAGGACGGACACAGGCTGGACAAATAGATTTGTTTTCAGTTTTTTCCCACCAACAGGCAGCACTGCGTATATTCAATGAACCTGAGAAGTTTAATAACTGTGCTGTGTCCCTGCTTATGTGTCACAGAACGTGAGGGTAGCAGAGTTATTATAACTCTTGGAGAGCAGGTATTTTTTTTCCCAATTAAGGAAAGCAAATGGCGAACCCAGCAGTAAAGCGTAGCTGGCTGCGTATGATTTAGCAATGTTTTTCACGCAGCTCACACGTGTCCACCGCCCGTAAGGACGGACACAGGCTGGACAAATAGATTTGTTTTCAGTTTTTTCCCACCAACAGGCAGCACTGCGTATATTCAATGAACCTGAGAAGTTTAATAACTGTGCTGTGTCCCTGCTTATGTGTCACAGAACGTGAGGGTAGCAGAGTTATTATAACTCTTGGAGAGCAGGTATTTTTTTTCCCAATTAAGGAAAGCAAATGGCGAACCCAGCAGTAAAGCGTAGCTGGCTGCGTATGATTTAGCAATGTTTTTCACGCAGCTCACACGTGTCCACCGCCCGTAAGGACGGACAGAGGCTGGACAAATAGATTTGTTTTCAGTTTTTTCCCACCAACAGGCAGCACTGCGTATATTCTATGAATAATAACTGTGTTGTGGCCCTGCCTATACAATTCTTTCCCTGCAGTATCAATGGAGGGTGGAATGCTCTGCAGAGGCGATTTTGAGAAGCCCAAAAAAAATGCAGCACAGCCAACAGCAGCCTGGACAGTACTGCACACGGATAAATATGGCCCTAGAAAGGACCGTTGAGGTTCTTGAAGGCTACACTCACTCCTAACACTCTCCCTGCCTATGCAGCACTTCTGTCCCTAATGCCAGGTGCAACGGTCTGCAGAGGCGATTTTGAGAAAAAAAAAAATCCCACTGCTAACAGCAGCCAACACACAGCTATCAGTGGCCCTAATAAGGACCTTTGGGGGGTCTTGAAGCCTACACTAACTACCAATTCTTTCCCTACAGCAGCTCCGGTATAAACAGCACTGTCCCTCATCTAACTCACACCGCATCTGAGGCGAGCCGCGGGAGGGGCCGACTTTTATATTAGGCGAACACCTGATCTCGCCAGCCACTCACAGCAGGGGGGTGGTATAGGGCTTAAACGTTGCAGGGGGAAGTTGTAATGCCTTCCCTGTCTTTCAATTGGCCAGAAAAGCGCGCTAACGTCTCAGGGAAGGAAGTGAAAGTAACCAGAACACCGCATGGTGTTCGTCACGAATAACGAACATCCCGAACACCCTAATATTCGCACGAATATCAAGCTCGGACGAACGCGTTCGCTCATCTCTAGTCCTAACTCGATTATTCAATTCCATGTGCAAAAGAATTAGCGTCAAAATTTTACGTACGGAATCCAATTTTCTCACATAGAAACTTGAAATTTGGCATGAGCATTGATTATGTCATAAATAGGAAAAGCTAATGGGTCCCAACTCGATTATTCAATTCTATGCGCAAAAGAATTAGCGTCCAAATTTTACGGAGAGAATCCAATTTTCTCACATAGAAACTTAAAATTTGGCAAGGGCATTGAATATGTCCTAAATAGGAAAAACTAACGGGTCCCAACTCGATTACTCAATTCTATGCGCAAAAGAATTAGCGTCCAAATTTTATGTACGGAATCCAATTTTCTCACATAGAAACTTGAAATTCGGCACGAGCATTGATTATGTCATAAATAGGAAAAGCTAATGGGTCCCAACTCCGTTTTTTAATTCTATGCGCAAAAGAATTAGCGTCCAAATTTTACGTACGGAATGTAATTTTCTCACATAGAAACTTAAAATTTGGCATGGGCATTGATTATGTCATATATAGGAAAAGCTAATGGGTCCCAACTCGATTATTCAATTCTATGTGCAAAAGAATTAGCGTCCAAATTTTACGTACAGAATCCAATTTTCTCACATGGAAACTTGAAATTTGGCATGGGCATTGATTATGTCATAAATAGGAAAAGCTAATGGGTCCCAACTCCGTTATTTAATTCTATGTGCAAAAGAATTAGCGTCAAAATTTTACGTACGGAATCCAATTTTCTCAATTAGAAACTTGAAATTTGGCACGAGCATTGATTATGGCATAAATAGGAAAAGCTAATGGGTCCCAACTCGATTATTCAATTCTATGTGCAAAAGAATTAGCGTCCAAATTTTACGTACAGAATCCAATTTTCTCACATAGAAACGTGAAATTTGGCACGAGCATTGATTATGTCATAAATAGGAAAAGCTAATGGGTCCCAACTCGATCATTCAATTCTATGCGCAAAAGAATTAGCGTCAAAATTTTATGTACGGAATCCAATTTTTTCACATAGAAACTTGAAATTTGGCACGAGCATTGATTATATCATAAATAGGAAAAGCTAATGGGTCCCAACTCGATTATTCAATTCTATGCGCAAAAGAATTAGCGTCCAAATTTTACGTACAGAATCCAATTTTCTCACATAGAAACTTAAAATTTGGCAAGGGCATTGAATATGTCCTAAATAGGAAAAACTAACGGGTCCCAACTCGATTACTCAATTCTATGCGCAAAAGAATTAGCGTCCAAATTTTATGTACGGAATCCAATTTTCTCACATAGAAACTTGAAATTCGGCACGAGCATTGATTATGTCATAAATAGGAAAAGCTAATGGGTCCCAACTCCGTTTTTTAATTCTATGCGCAAAAGAATTAGCGTCCAAATTTTACGTACGGAATGTAATTTTCTCACATAGAAACTTAAAATTTGGCATGGGCATTGATTATGTCATATATAGGAAAAGCTAATGGGTCCCAACTCGATTATTCAATTCTATGTGCAAAAGAATTAGCGTCCAAATTTTACGTACAGAATCCAATTTTCTCACATGGAAACTTGAAATTTGGCATGGGCATTGATTATGTCATAAATAGGAAAAGCTAATGGGTCCCAACTCCGTTATTTAATTCTATGTGCAAAAGAATTAGCGTCAAAATTTTACGTACGGAATCCAATTTTCTCAATTAGAAACTTGAAATTTGGCACGAGCATTGATTATGGCATAAATAGGAAAAGCTAATGGGTCCCAACTCGATTATTCAATTCTATGTGCAAAAGAATTAGCGTCCAAATTTTACGTACAGAATCCAATTTTCTCACATAGAAACGTGAAATTTGGCACGAGCATTGATTATGTCATAAATAGGAAAAGCTAATGGGTCCCAACTCGATCATTCAATTCTATGCGCAAAAGAATTAGCGTCAAAATTTTATGTACGGAATCCAATTTTTTCACATAGAAACTTGAAATTTGGCACGAGCATTGATTATATCATAAATAGGAAAAGCTTATGGGTCCCAACTTGATTATTCAATTCTATGCGCAAAAGAATTAGCGTCCAAATTTTACGTGCGGAATGTATTTTTCTCACTTTCCAGTGTCATAGAAACGTGAAATTTGGCACGAGCATTGATTATATCATAAATAGGAAAAGCTAATGGGTCCTAACTCGATTATTCAATTCTATTTGCAAAAGAATTAGCGTCTAAATTTTACGTACAGAATCCAATTTTCTCACATAGAAACTTGAAATTTGGCACGGGCATTGATTATGTCATAAATAGGAAAAGCTAATGGGTCCCAACTCCGTTATTTAATTCTATGCGCAAAGGAATTAGCGTCCAAATTTTACGAACGGTATGTAATTTTCCCACATAGAAACTTAAAATTTGGCACGGGCATTAATTATGTCATTAATAGGAAAAGCTAATGGGTCCTATCTCGATTATTCAATTCCATGTGCAAAAGAATTAGCGTCAAAATTTTACGTACGGAATCCAATTTTCTCACATATAATCAATGCTCGTGCCAAATTTCAAGTTTCTGTCATAAATAGGAAAAGCTAATGGGTCCCAACTCCGTTATTTAATTCTATGCGCAAAAGAATTAGCGTCCAAATTTTACGTACGGTATGTAATTTTCTCACATAGAAACTTAAAATTTGGCACGGGCATTGATTATGTCATAAATAGGAAAAGCTAATGGGTCCCAACTCGATTATTCAATTCTATGTGCAAAAGAATTAGCGTCCAAATTTTACGTACAGAATCCAATTTTCTCACATGGAAACTTGAAATTTGGCACGGGCATTGATTATGTCATAAATAGGAAAAGCTAATGGGTCCCAACTCCGTTATTTAATTCTATGTGCAAAAGAATTAGCGTCAAAATTTTACGTACGGAATCCAATTTTCTTAATTAGAAACTTGAAATTTGGCACGAGCATTGATTATGGCATAAATAGGAAAAGCTAATGGGTCCCAACTCGATTATTCAATTCTATGTGCAAAAGAATTAGCGTCCAAATTTTACGTACAGAATCCAATTTTCTCACATAGAAACGTGAAATTTGGCACGAGCATTGATTATGTCATAAATAGGAAAAGCTAATGGGTCCCAACTCGATTATTCAATTCTATGCGCAAAAGAATTAGTGTCAAAATTTTATGTACGGAATCCAATTTTCTCACATAGAAACTTGAAATTTGGCACGAGCATTGATTATATCATAAATAGGAAAAGCTAATGGGTCCCAACTCGATTATTCAATTCTATGTGCAAAAGAATTAGCGTCCAAATTTTACGTGCGGAATGTATTTTTCTCACTTTCCAGTGTCATAGAAACGTGAAATTTGGCACGAGTATTGATTATATCATAAATAGGAAAAGCTAATGGGTCCCAACTCGATTATTCAATTCTATGCGCAAAAGAATTAGCGTCCAAATTTTACGTACAGAATCCAATTTTCTCACATAGAAACTTAAAATTTGGAACGGGCATTGAATATGTCCTAAATAGGAAAAACTAATGTGTCTCAACTCGATTATTCAATTCTATGCGCAAAAGAATTAGTGTCAAAATTTTATGTACGGAATCCAATTTTCTCACATAGAAACTTGAAATTTGGCACGAGCATTGATTATATCATTAATAGGAAAAGCTAATGGGTCCCAACTCGATTATTCAATTCTATGTGCAAAAGAATTAGCGTCCAAATTTTACGTGCGGAATGTATTTTTCTCACTTTCCAGTGTCATAGAAACGTGAAATTTGGCACGAGTATTGATTATATCATAAATAGGAAAAGCTAATGGGTCCCAACTCGATTATTCAATTCTATGCGCAAAAGAATTAGCGTCCAAATTTTACGTACAGAATCCAATTTTCTCACATAGAAACTTAAAATTTGGAACGGGCATTGAATATGTCCTAAATAGGAAAAACTAATGTGTCTCAACTCGATTATTCAATTCTATGCGCAAAAGAATTAGCGTCAAAATTTTCCGTACGGAATGTATTTTTCTCACTTTCCAGTGTCATAGAAACGTGAAATTTGGCACGAGCATTGATTATGTCATGTATAGGAAAAGCTAATGGGTCCTAACTCGATTATTCAATTCTATGTGCAAAAGAATTAGCGTCAAAATTTTACGTATGGAATGTATTTTTCTCACTTTCCAGTGTCATAGAAACGTGAAATTTGGCACGAGCATTGATTATGTCATAAATAGGAAAAGCTAATGGGTCCCAACTCCGTTATTTAATTCTAGGCACTAAAGAATTAGCGTCCAAGTTTTACGTACGGAATTTAATTTTCTCACATAGAAACTTAAAATTTGGCACGGGCATTGATTATGTCATAAATAGGAAAAGCTAATTGGTCCTAACTCAATTATTCAATTCTATGTGCAAAAGAATTAGCGTCAAAATTTTACGTACAGAATCCAATTTTCTCACATAGAAACTTGAAATTTGGCACGAGCATTGATTATGTCATAAATAGGAAAAGCTAAAGGGTCCCAACTCCGTTATTTAATTCTAGGCACAAAAGAATTAGCGTCCAAGTTTTACGTATGGAATGTAATTTTCTCACATAGAAACTTAAAATTTGGCACGGGCATTGATTATGTCATAAATAGGAAAAGCTAATTGGTCCTAACTCAATTATTCAATTCTATGTGCAAAAGAATTAGCGTCCAAATTTTACGTACAGAATCCAATTTTCTGGCCTCATGTCCACGGGGAAAATCAAATCTGCTCCGGATTTGTAACGCGGATTTGGGCCGCGGATGCAGTGCGGATGAGCTTAAAATAGTATTTTATTGCATGCGGATGACACGCGGATGCGTTTTTTTTCACGCGTGTATGCACGCGGATGGCATTTTTGCATCTGCGCGTGAAAAAAAATGCAAGGCCACTGAAAAAGAAGCCAAACTTGTAATCCGCATGCAGATTTCACGCACCCAAATAAATGGCATTTAACACCCGCAGCGGATTTCCCGCACCCCATAGAGATCAATGGGGCCATCCGGAGCGTGATCCGCACCTAAATGGAGCATGTCCATTTTTTTTCATGCTCCATGATTTTTCTAATTCACATTTATTGACCATCCGCGGGTATTTAGCTACCCGCGGGTGGTCAATGCATTCCTATGGGGCGCGGATCCGCGCGCGGGTGATCCGCTGCGGATTTTAATTATTATTTTCCCCGTGGACATGAGGCCTCTCACATAGAAACTTGAAATTTGGCACGAGCATTGATTATGTCATAAATAGGAAAAGCTAAAGGGTCCCAACTCCGTTATTTAATTCTAGGCACAAAAGAATTAGCGTCCAAGTTTTACGTATGGAATGTAATTTTCTCACATAGAAACTTAAAATTTGGCACGGGCATTGATTATGTCATAAATAGGAAAAGCTAATGGGTCCTAACTAGATTATTCAATTCTATGTGCAAAAGAATTAGCGTCCAAATTTTACATACAGAATCCAATTTTCTCACATAGAAACTTGAAATTTGGCACGAGCATTGATTATGTCATAAATAGGAAAAGCTAATGGGTCCCAACTCGATTATTCAATTCTATGCGCAAAAGAATTAGCGTCCAAGTTTTACGTATGGAATGTAATTTTCTCACATAGAAACTTAAAATTTGGCATGGGCATTGATTATGTCATAAATAGGAAAAACTAATGGGTCCCAACTCGATTATTCAATTCTATGTGCAAAAGAATTAGCCTCCAAATTTTACGTACGGAATCCAATTTTCTCACATAGAAACTTGAAATTTGGCACGAGCATTGATTATGTCATAAATAGGAAAAGCTAATGGGTCCCAACTCGATTATTCAATTCTATGCGCAAAAGAATTAGCGTCCAAATTTTATGTACACTATCCAATTTTCTCACATAGAAACTTAAAATTTGGCACGGGCATTGAATATGTTCTAAATAGGAAAAACTAATGGGGCCCAACTCGATTATTCAATTCTATGCGCAAAAGTATTAGCGTCAAAATTTTACGTACGGAATGTATTTTTCTCACTTTCCAGTGGCATAGAAACGTGAAATTTGGCACGAGCATTGATTATGTCATAAATAGGAAAAGCTAATGGGTCCAACTCGATTATTCAATTCTATGTGCAAAAGAATTAGCCTCCAAATTTACGTACGGAATCCAATTTTCTCACATAGAAACTTGAAATTTGGCACGAGCATTGATTATGTCATAAATAGGAAAATCTAATGGGTCCCAACTCGATTATTCAATTCTATGCGCAAAAGAATTAGCGTCCTAATTTTATGTACACTATCCAATTTTCTCACATAGAAACTTAAAATTTGGCACGGGCATTGAATATGTTCTAAATAGGAAAAACTAATGGATCCCAACTCGATTATTGAATTCTATGCGCAAAAGAATTAGCGTCAAAATTTAACGTACGGAATGTATTTTTCTCACTTTCCAGTGTCATAGAAACGTGAAATTTGGCACGAGCATTGATTATGTCATAAATAGGAAAAGCTAATGGGTCCAACTCGATTATTCAATTCTATGTGCAAAAGAATTAGCCTCCAAATTTTACGTACGGAATCCAATTTTCTCACATAGAAACTTGAAATTTGGCACGAGCATTGATTATGTCATAAATAGGAAAAGCTAATGGGTCCCAACTCGATTTTTCAATTCTATGCGCAAAAGAATTAGCCTCCAAATTTTACGTACGGAATCCAATTTTCTCACATAGAAACTTGAAATTTGTCACGAGCATTGATTATGTCATAAATAGGAAAAGCTAATGGGTCCCAACTCGATTATTCAATTCTATGCGCAAAAGAATTAGCGTCCAAATTTTACGTACAGAATCCAATTTTCTCACATAGAAACTTAAAATTTGGAACGGGCATTGAATATGTCCTAAATAGGAAAAACTAATGTGTCTCAACTCGATTATTCAATTCTATGCGCAAAAGAATTAGCGTCAAAATTTTCCGTACGGAATGTATTTTTCTCACTTTCCAGTGTCATAGAAACGTGAAATTTGGCACGAGCATTGATTATGTCATGAATAGGAAAAGCTAATGGGTCCTAACTCGATTATTCAATTCTATGTGCAAAAGAATTAGCGTCAAAATTTTACGTATGGAATGTATTTTTCTCACTTTCCAGTGTCATAGAAACGTGAAATTTGGCACGAGCATTGATTATGTCATAAATAGGAAAAGCTAATGGGTCCCAACTCCGTTATTTAATTCTAGGCACTAAAGAATTAGCGTCCAAGTTTTACGTACGGAATTTAATTTTCTCACATAGAAACTTAAAATTTGGCACGGGCATTGATTATGTCATAAATAGGAAAAGCTAATTGGTCCTAACTCAATTATTCAATTCTATGTGCAAAAGAATTAGCGTCAAAATTTTACGTACAGAATCCAATTTTCTCACATAGAAACTTGAAATTTGGCACGAGCATTGATTATGTCATAAATAGGAAAAGCTAAAGGGTCCCAACTCCGTTATTTAATTCTAAGCACAAAAGAATTAGCGTCCAAGTTTTACGTATGGAATGTAATTTTCTCACATAGAAACTTAAAATTTGGCACGGGCATTGATTATGTCATAAATAGGAAAAGCTAATTGGTCCTAACTCAATTATTCAATTCTATGTGCAAAAGAATTAGCGTCCAAATTTTACGTACAGAATCCAATTTTCTCACATAGAAACTTGAAATTTGGCACGAGCATTGATTATGTCATAAATAGGAAAAGCTAAAGGGTCCCAACTCCGTTATTTAATTCTAGGCACAAAAGAATTAGCGTCCAAGTTTTACGTATGGAATGTAATTTTCTCACATAGAAACTTAAAATTTGGCACGGGCATTGATTATGTCATAAATAGGAAAACCTAATGGGTCCTAACTAGATTATTCAATTCTATGTGCAAAAGAATTAGCGTCCAAATTTTACATACAGAATCCAATTTTCTCACATAGAAACTTGAAATTTGGCACGAGCATTGATTATGTCATAAATAGGAAAAGCTAATGTGTCCCAACTCCGCTATTTAATTCTATGAGCAAAAGAAATAGCGTCCAAATGTTACGTACGGAATGTAATTTTCTCACATAGAAACTTAAAATTTGGCACGGGCATTGATTATGTCATAAATAAGAAAAGCTAATGGGTCCTAACTCGATTATTCAATTCTATATGCAAAAGAATTAGCCTCCAAATTTTACGTACGGAATCCAATTTTCTCACATAGAAACTTGAAATTTGGCACGAGCATTGATTATGTCATAAATAGGAAAAGCTAATGGGTCCCAACTCGATTATTCAATTCTATGCGCAAAAGAATTAGCGTCCAAATTTTATGTACACTATCCAATTTTCTCACATAGAAACTTAAAATTTGGCACGGGCATTGAATATGTTCTAAATAGGAAAAACTAATGGGTCCCAACTCGATTATTCAATTCTATGCGCAAAAGAATTAGCGTCAAAATTTTACGTACGGAATGTATTTTTCTCACTTTCCAGTGTCATAGAAACGTGAAATTTGGCACGAGCATTGATTATGTCATAAATAGGAAAAGCTAATGGGTCCAACTCGATTATTCAATTCTATGTGCAAAAGAATTAGCCTCCAAATTTTACGTACGGAATCCAATTTTCTCACATAGAAACTTGAAATTTGGCACGAGCATTGATTATGTCATAAATAGGAAAAGCTAATGGGTCCCAACTCGATTTTTCAATTCTATGTGCAAAAGAATTAGCCTCCAAATTTTACGTACGGAATCCAATTTTCTCACATAGAAACTTGAAATTTGGCACGAGCATTGATTATGTCATAAATAGGAAAAGCTAATGGGTCCCAACTCGATTATTCAATTCTATGCGCAAAAGAATTAGCGTCCAAGTTTTACGTATGGAATGTAATTTTCTCACATAGAAACTTAAAATTTGGCATGGGCATTGATTATGTCATAAATAGGAAAAACTAATGGGTCCCAACTCGATTATTCAATTCTATGTGCAAAAGAATTAGCCTCCAAATTTTACGTACGGAATCCAATTTTCTCACATAGAAACTTGAAATTTGGCACGAGCATTGATTATGTCATAAATAGGAAAAGCTAATGGGTCCCAACTCGATTATTCAA
The DNA here is from genome assembly GCF_035609145.1 of Eleutherodactylus coqui. Taxonomy (NCBI): domain Eukaryota; kingdom Metazoa; phylum Chordata; class Amphibia; order Anura; family Eleutherodactylidae; genus Eleutherodactylus; species Eleutherodactylus coqui. The sequence goes on along the minus strand of NC_089844.1, from coordinate 27,375,289 downwards.
TTCTATGCGCAAAAGAATTAGCGTCCAAATTTTATGTACACTATCCAATTTTCTCACATAGAAACTTAAAATTTGGCACGGGCATTGAATATGTTCTAAATAGGAAAAACTAATGGGGCCCAACTCGATTATTCAATTCTATGCGCAAAAGTATTAGCGTCAAAATTTTACGTACGGAATGTATTTTTCTCACTTTCCAGTGGCATAGAAACGTGAAATTTGGCACGAGCATTGATTATGTCATAAATAGGAAAAGCTAATGGGTCCAACTCGATTATTCAATTCTATGTGCAAAAGAATTAGCCTCCAAATTTACGTACGGAATCCAATTTTCTCACATAGAAACTTGAAATTTGGCACGAGCATTGATTATGTCATAAATAGGAAAATCTAATGGGTCCCAACTCGATTATTCAATTCTATGCGCAAAAGAATTAGCGTCCTAATTTTATGTACACTATCCAATTTTCTCACATAGAAACTTAAAATTTGGCACGGGCATTGAATATGTTCTAAATAGGAAAAACTAATGGATCCCAACTCGATTATTGAATTCTATGCGCAAAAGAATTAGCGTCAAAATTTAACGTACGGAATGTATTTTTCTCACTTTCCAGTGTCATAGAAACGTGAAATTTGGCACGAGCATTGATTATGTCATAAATAGGAAAAGCTAATGGGTCCAACTCGATTATTCAATTCTATGTGCAAAAGAATTAGCCTCCAAATTTTACGTACGGAATCCAATTTTCTCACATAGAAACTTGAAATTTGGCACGAGCATTGATTATGTCATAAATAGGAAAAGCTAATGGGTCCCAACTCGATTTTTCAATTCTATGCGCAAAAGAATTAGCCTCCAAATTTTACGTACGGAATCCAATTTTCTCACATAGAAACTTGAAATTTGTCACGAGCATTGATTATGTCATAAATAGGAAAAGCTAATGGGTCCCAACTCGATTATTCAATTCTATGCGCAAAAGAATTAGCGTCCAAATTTTACGTACAGAATCCAATTTTCTCACATAGAAACTTAAAATTTGGAACGGGCATTGAATATGTCCTAAATAGGAAAAACTAATGTGTCTCAACTCGATTATTCAATTCTATGCGCAAAAGAATTAGCGTCAAAATTTTCCGTACGGAATGTATTTTTCTCACTTTCCAGTGTCATAGAAACGTGAAATTTGGCACGAGCATTGATTATGTCATGAATAGGAAAAGCTAATGGGTCCTAACTCGATTATTCAATTCTATGTGCAAAAGAATTAGCGTCAAAATTTTACGTATGGAATGTATTTTTCTCACTTTCCAGTGTCATAGAAACGTGAAATTTGGCACGAGCATTGATTATGTCATAAATAGGAAAAGCTAATGGGTCCCAACTCCGTTATTTAATTCTAGGCACTAAAGAATTAGCGTCCAAGTTTTACGTACGGAATTTAATTTTCTCACATAGAAACTTAAAATTTGGCACGGGCATTGATTATGTCATAAATAGGAAAAGCTAATTGGTCCTAACTCAATTATTCAATTCTATGTGCAAAAGAATTAGCGTCAAAATTTTACGTACAGAATCCAATTTTCTCACATAGAAACTTGAAATTTCGCACGAGCATTGATTATGTCATAAATAGGAAAAGCTAAAGGGTCCCAACTCCGTTATTTAATTCTAAGCACAAAAGAATTAGCGTCCAAGTTTTACGTATGGAATGTAATTTTCTCACATAGAAACTTAAAATTTGGCACGGGCATTGATTATGTCATAAATAGGAAAAGCTAATTGGTCCTAACTCAATTATTCAATTCTATGTGCAAAAGAATTAGCGTCCAAATTTTACGTACAGAATCCAATTTTCTCACATAGAAACTTGAAATTTGGCACGAGCATTGATTATGTCATAAATAGGAAAAGCTAAAGGGTCCCAACTCCGTTATTTAATTCTAGGCACAAAAGAATTAGCGTCCAAGTTTTACGTATGGAATGTAATTTTCTCACATAGAAACTTAAAATTTGGCACGGGCATTGATTATGTCATAAATAGGAAAAGCTAATGGGTCCGAACTAGATTATTCAATTCTATGTGCAAAAGAATTAGCGTCCAAATTTTACATACAGAATCCAATTTTCTCACATAGAAACTTGAAATTTGGCACGAGCATTGATTATGTCATAAATAGGAAAAGCTAATGGGTCCCAACTCGATTATTCAATTCTATGCGCAAAAGAATTAGCGTCCAAGTTTTACGTATGGAATGTAATTTTCTCACATAGAAACTTAAAATTTGGCATGGGCATTGATTATGTCATAAATAGGAAAAACTAATGGGTCCCAACTCGATTATTCAATTCTATGTGCAAAAGAATTAGCCTCCAAATTTTACGTACGGAATCCAATTTTCTCACATAGAAACTTAAAATTTGGCACGAGCATTGATTATGTCATAAATAGGAAAAGCTAATGGGTCCCAACTCGATTATTCAATTCTATGCGCAAAAGAATTAGCGTCCAAATTTTATGTACACTATCCAATTTTCTCACATAGAAACTTAAAATTTGGCACGGGCATTGAATATGTTCTAAATAGGAAAAACTAATGGGGCCCAACTCGATTATTCAATTCTATGCGCAAAAGTATTAGCGTCAAAATTTTACGTACGGAATGTATTTTTCTCACTTTCCAGTGGCATAGAAACGTGAAATTTGGCACGAGCATTGATTATGTCATAAATAGGAAAAGCTAATGGGTCCAACTCGATTATTCAATTCTATGTGCAAAAGAATTAGCCTCCAAATTTACGTACGGAATCCAATTTTCTCACATAGAAACTTGAAATTTGGCACGAGCATTGATTATGTCATAAATAGGAAAATCTAATGGGTCCCAACTCGATTATTCAATTCTATGCGCAAAAGAATTAGCGTCCTAATTTTATGTACACTATCCAATTTTCTCACATAGAAACTTAAAATTTGGCACGGGCATTGAATATGTTCTAAATAGGAAAAACTAATGGATCCCAACTCGATTATTGAATTCTATGCGCAAAAGAATTAGCGTCAAAATTTAACGTACGGAATGTATTTTTCTCACTTTCCAGTGTCATAGAAACGTGAAATTTGGCACGAGCATTGATTATGTCATAAATAGGAAAAGCTAATGGGTCCAACTCGATTATTCAATTCTATGTGCAAAAGAATTAGCCTCCAAATTTTACGTACGGAATCCAATTTTCTCACATAGAAACTTGAAATTTGGCACGAGCATTGATTATGTCATAAATAGGAAAAGCTAATGGGTCCCAACTCGATTTTTCAATTCTATGCGCAAAAGAATTAGCCTCCAAATTTTACGTACGGAATCCAATTTTCTCACATAGAAACTTGAAATTTGTCACGAGCATTGATTATGTCATAAATAGGAAAAGCTAATGGGTCCCAACTCGATTATTCAATTCTATGCGCAAAAGAATTAGCGTCCAAATTTTACGTACAGAATCCAATTTTCTCACATAGAAACTTAAAATTTGGAACGGGCATTGAATATGTCCTAAATAGGAAAAACTAATGTGTCTCAACTCGATTATTCAATTCTATGCGCAAAAGAATTAGCGTCAAAATTTTCCGTACGGAATGTATTTTTCTCACTTTCCAGTGTCATAGAAACGTGAAATTTGGCACGAGCATTGATTATGTCATGAATAGGAAAAGCTAATGGGTCCTAACTCGATTATTCAATTCTATGTGCAAAAGAATTAGCGTCAAAATTTTACGTATGGAATGTATTTTTCTCACTTTCCAGTGTCATAGAAACGTGAAATTTGGCACGAGCATTGATTATGTCATAAATAGGAAAAGCTAATGGGTCCCAACTCCGTTATTTAATTCTAGGCACTAAAGAATTAGCGTCCAAGTTTTACGTACGGAATTTAATTTTCTCACATAGAAACTTAAAATTTGGCACGGGCATTGATTATGTCATAAATAGGAAAAGCTAATTGGTCCTAACTCAATTATTCAATTCTATGTGCAAAAGAATTAGCGTCAAAATTTTACGTACAGAATCCAATTTTCTCACATAGAAACTTGAAATTTGGCACGAGCATTGATTATGTCATAAATAGGAAAAGCTAAAGGGTCCCAACTCCGTTATTTAATTCTAAGCACAAAAGAATTAGCGTCCAAGTTTTACGTATGGAATGTAATTTTCTCACATAGAAACTTAAAATTTGGCACGGGCATTGATTATGTCATAAATAGGAAAAGCTAATTGGTCCTAACTCAATTATTCAATTCTATGTGCAAAAGAATTAGCGTCCAAATTTTACGTACAGAATCCAATTTTCTCACATAGAAACTTGAAATTTGGCACGAGCATTGATTATGTCATAAATAGGAAAAGCTAAAGGGTCCCAACTCCGTTATTTAATTCTAGGCACAAAAGAATTAGCGTCCAAGTTTTACGTATGGAATGTAATTTTCTCACATAGAAACTTAAAATTTGGCACGGGCATTGATTATGTCATAAATAGGAAAACCTAATGGGTCCTAACTAGATTATTCAATTCTATGTGCAAAAGAATTAGCGTCCAAATTTTACATACAGAATCCAATTTTCTCACATAGAAACTTGAAATTTGGCACGAGCATTGATTATGTCATAAATAGGAAAAGCTAATGTGTCCCAACTCCGCTATTTAATTCTATGAGCAAAAGAAATAGCGTCCAAATGTTACGTACGGAATGTAATTTTCTCACATAGAAACTTAAAATTTGGCACGGGCATTGATTATGTCATAAATAAGAAAAGCTAATGGGTCCTAACTCGATTATTCAATTCTATATGCAAAAGAATTAGCCTCCAAATTTTACGTACGGAATCCAATTTTCTCACATAGAAACTTGAAATTTGGCACGAGCATTGATTATGTCATAAATAGGAAAAGCTAATGGGTCCCAACTCGATTATTCAATTCTATGCGCAAAAGAATTAGCGTCCAAATTTTATGTACACTATCCAATTTTCTCACATAGAAACTTAAAATTTGGCACGGGCATTGAATATGTTCTAAATAGGAAAAACTAATGGGTCCCAACTCGATTATTCAATTCTATGCGCAAAAGAATTAGCGTCAAAATTTTACGTACGGAATGTATTTTTCTCACTTTCCAGTGTCATAGAAACGTGAAATTTGGCACGAGCATTGATTATGTCATAAATAGGAAAAGCTAATGGGTCCAACTCGATTATTCAATTCTATGTGCAAAAGAATTAGCCTCCAAATTTTACGTACGGAATCCAATTTTCTCACATAGAAACTTGAAATTTGGCACGAGCATTGATTATGTCATAAATAGGAAAAGCTAATGGGTCCCAACTCGATTTTTCAATTCTATGTGCAAAAGAATTAGCCTCCAAATTTTACGTACGGAATCCAATTTTCTCACATAGAAACTTGAAATTTGGCACGAGCATTGATTATGTCATAAATAGGAAAAGCTAATGGGTCCCAACTCGATTATTCAATTCTATGCGCAAAAGAATTAGCGTCCAAGTTTTACGTATGGAATGTAATTTTCTCACATAGAAACTTAAAATTTGGCATGGGCATTGATTATGTCATAAATAGGAAAAACTAATGGGTCCCAACTCGATTATTCAATTCTATGTGCAAAAGAATTAGCCTCCAAATTTTACGTACGGAATCCAATTTTCTCACATAGAAACTTGAAATTTGGCACGAGCATTGATTATGTCATAAATAGGAAAAGCTAATGGGTCCCAACTCGATTATTCAATTCTATGCGCAAAAGAATTAGCGTCCAAATTTTATGTACACTATCCAATTTTCTCACATAGAAACTTAAAATTTGGCACGGGCATTGAATATGTTCTAAATAGGAAAAACTAATGGGGCCCAACTCGATTATTCAATTCTATGCGCAAAAGTATTAGCGTCAAAATTTTACGTACGGAATGTATTTTTCTCACTTTCCAGTGTCATAGAAACGTGAAATTTGGCACGAGCATTGATTATGTCATAAATAGGAAAAGCTAATGGGTCCAACTCGATTATTCAATTCTATGTGCAAAAGAATTAGCCTCCAAATTTTACGTACGGAATCCAATTTTCTCACATAGAAACTTGAAATTTGGCACGAGCATTGATTATGTCATAAATAGGAAAAGCTAATGGGTCCCAACTCGATTTTTCAATTCTATGCGCAAAAGAATTAGCCTCCAAATTTTACGTACAGAATCCAATTTTCTCACATAGAAACTTGAAATTTGGCACGAGCATTGATTATGTCATAAATAAGAAAAGCTAATGGGTCCCAACTCGATTATTCAATTCTATGCGCAAAAGAATTAGCGTCCAAATTTTACGTACAGAATCCAATTTTCTCACATAGAAACTTAAAATTTGGAACGGGCATTGAATATGTCCTTAATAGGAAAAACTAATGTGTCTCAACTCGATTATTCAATTCTATGCGCAAAAGAATTAGCGTCAAAATTTTCCGTACGGAATGTATTTTTCTCACTTTCCAGTGTCATAGAAACGTGAAATTTGGCACGAGCATTGATTATGTCATGAATAGGAAAAGCTAATGGGTCCTAACTCGATTATTCAATTCTATGTGCAAAAGAATTAGCGTCAAAATTTTACGTATGGAATGCATTTTTCTCACTTTCCAGTGTCATAGAAACGTGAAATTTGGCACGAGCATTGATTATGTCATAAATAGGAAAAGCTAAAGGGTCCCAACTCCGTTATTTAATTCTAGGCACAAAAGAATTAGCGTCCAAGTTTTACGTATGGAATGTAATTTTCTCACATAGAAACTTAAAATTTGGCACGGGCATTGATTATGTCATAAATAGGAAAAGCTAATTGGTCCTAACTCAATTATTCAATTCTATGTGCAAAAGAATTAGCGTCCAAATTTTACGTACAGAATCCAATTTTCTCACATAGAAACTTGAAATTTGGCACGAGCATTGATTATGTCATAAATAGGAAAAGCTAAAGGGTCCCAACTCCGTTATTTAATTCTAGGCACAAAAGAATTAGCGTCCAAGTTTTACGTATGGAATGTAATTTTCTCACATAGAAACTTAAAATTTGGCACGGGCATTGATTATGTCATAAATAGGAAAACCTAATGGGTCCTAACTAGATTATTCAATTCTATGTGCAAAAGAATTAGCGTCCAAATTTTACATACAGAATCCAATTTTCTCACATAGAAACTTGAAATTTGGCACGAGCATTGATTATGTCATAAATAGGAAAAGCTAATGTGTCCCAACTCCGCTATTTAATTCTATGAGCAAAAGAAATAGCGTCCAAATGTTACGTACGGAATGTAATTTTCTCACATAGAAACTTAAAATTTGGCACGGGCATTGATTATGTCATAAATAAGAAAAGCTAATGGGTCCTAACTCGATTATTCAATTCTATATGCAAAAGAATTAGCCTCCAAATTTTACGTACGGAATCCAATTTTCTCACATAGAAACTTGAAATTTGGCACGAGCATTGATTATGTCATAAATAGGAAAAGCTAATGGGTCCCAACTCGATTATTCAATTCTATGCGCAAAAGAATTAGCGTCCAAATTTTATGTACACTATCCAATTTTCTCACATAGAAACTTAAAATTTGGCACGGGCATTGAATATGTTCTAAATAGGAAAAACTAATGGGTCCCAACTCGATTATTCAATTCTATGCGCAAAAGAATTAGCGTCAAAATTTTACGTACGGAATGTATTTTTCTCACTTTCCAGTGTCATAGAAACGTGAAATTTGGCACGAGCATTGATTATGTCATAAATAGGAAAAGCTAATGGGTCCAACTCGATTATTCAATTCTATGTGCAAAAGAATTAGCCTCCAAATTTTACGTACGGAATCCAATTTTCTCACATAGAAACTTGAAATTTGGCACGAGCATTGATTATGTCATAAATAGGAAAAGCTAATGGGTCCCAACTCGATTTTTCAATTCTATGTGCAAAAGAATTAGCCTCCAAATTTTACGTACGGAATCCAATTTTCTCACATAGAAACTTGAAATTTGGCACGAGCATTGATTATGTCATAAATAGGAAAAGCTAATGGGTCCCAACTCGATTATTCAATTCTATGCGCAAAAGAATTAGCGTCCAAGTTTTACGTATGGAATGTAATTTTCTCACATAGAAACTTAAAATTTGGCATGGGCATTGATTATGTCATAAATAGGAAAAACTAATGGGTCCCAACTCGATTATTCAATTCTATGTGCAAAAGAATTAGCCTCCAAATTTTACGTACGGAATCCAATTTTCTCACATAGAAACTTGAAATTTGGCACGAGCATTGATTATGTCATAAATAGGAAAAGCTAATGGGTCCCAACTCGATTATTCAATTCTATGCGCAAAAGAATTAGCGTCCAAATTTTATGTACACTATCCAATTTTCTCACATAGAAACTTAAAATTTGGCACGGGCATTGAATATGTTCTAAATAGGAAAAACTAATGGGGCCCAACTCGATTATTGAATTCTATGCGCAAAAGAATTAGCGTCAAAATTTTACGTACGGAATGTATTTTTCTCACTTTCCAGTGTCATAGAAACGTGAAATTTGGCACGAGCATTGATTATGTCATAAATAGGAAAAGCTAATGGGTCCAACTCGATTATTCAATTCTATGTGCAAAAGAATTAGCCTCCAAATTTTACGTACGGAATCCAATTTTCTCACATAGAAACTTGAAATTTGGCACGAGCATTGATTATGTCATAAATAGGAAAAGCTAATGGGTCCCAACTCGATTTTTCAATTCTATGCGCAAAAGAATTAGCCTCCAAATTTTACGTACGGAATCCAATTTTCTCACATAGAAACTTGAAATTTGGCACGAGCATTGATTATGTCATAAATAAGAAAAGCTAATGGGTCCCAACTCGATTATTCAATTCTATGCGCAAAAGAATTAGCGTCCAAATTTTACGTACAGAATCCAATTTTCTCACATAGAAACTTAAAATTTGGAACGGGCATTGAATATGTCCTTAATAGGAAAAACTAATGTGTCTCAACTCGATTATTCAATTCTATGCGCAAAAGAATTAGCGTCAAAATTTTCCGTACGGAATGTATTTTTCTCACTTTCCAGTGTCATAGAAACGTGAAATTTGGCACGAGCATTGATTATGTCATGAATAGGAAAAGCTAATGGGTCCTAACTCGATTATTCAATTCTATGTGCAAAAGAATTAGCGTCAAAATTTTACGTATGGAATGCATTTTTCTCACTTTCCAGTGTCATAGAAACGTGAAATTTGGCACGAGCATTGATTATGTCATAAATAGGAAAAGCTAATGGGTCCCAACTCCGTTATTTAATTCTAGGCACTAAAGAATTAGCGTCCAAGTTTTACGTACGGAATTTAATTTTCTCACATAGAAACTTAAAATTTGGCACGGGCATTGATTATGTCATAAATAGGAAAAGCTAATTGGTCCTAACTCAATTATTCAATTCTATGTGCAAAAGAATTAGCGTCCAAATTTTACGTACAGAATCCAATTTTCTCACATAGAAACTTGAAATTTGGCACGAGCATTGATTATGTCATAAATAGGAAAAGCTAAAGGGTCCCAACTCCGTTATTTAATTCTAGGCACAAAAGAATTAGCGTCCAAGTTTTACGTATGGAATGTAATTTTCTCACATAGAAACTTAAAATTTGGCACGGGCATTGATTATGTCATAAATAGGAAAACCTAATGGGTCCTAACTAGATTATTCAATTCTATGTGCAAAAGAATTAGCGTCCAAATTTTACATACAGAATCCAATTTTCTCACATAGAAACTTGAAATTTGGCACGAGCATTGATTATGTCATAAATAGGAAAAGCTAATGTGTCCCAACTCCGTTATTTAATTCTATGAGCAAAAGAAATAGCGTCCAAATGTTACGTACGGAATGTAATTTTCTCACATAGAAACTTAAAATTTGGCACGGGCATTGAATATGTTCTAAATAGGAAAAACTAATAGGTCCCAACTCGATTATTCAATTCTATGCGCAAAAGAATTAGCGTCAAAATTTTACGTACGGAATGTATTTTTCTCACTTTCCAGTGTCATAGAAACGTGAAATTTGGCACGAGCATTGATTATGTCATAAATAGGAAAAGCTAATGGGTCCAACTCGATTATTCAATTCTATGTGCAAAAGAATTAGCCTCCAAATTTTACGTACGGAATCCAATTTTCTCACATAGAAACTTGAAATTTGGCACGAGCATTGATTATGTCATAAATAGGAAAAGCTAATGGGTCCCAACTCGATTTTTCAATTCTATGTGCAAAAGAATTAGCCTCCAAATTTTACGTACGGAATCCAATTTTCTCACATAGAAACTTGAAATTTGGCACGAGCATTGATTATGTCATAAATAGGAAAAGCTAATGGGTCCCAACTCGATTATTCAATTCTATGCGCAAAAGAATTAGCGTCCAAGTTTTACGTATGGAATGTAATTTTCTCACATAGAAACTTAAAATTTGGCATGGGCATTGATTATGTCATAAATAGGAAAAACTAATGGGTCCCAACTCGATTATTCAATTCTATGTGCAAAAGAATTAGCCTCCAAATTTTACGTACGGAATCCAATTTTCTCACATAGAAACTTGAAATTTGGCACGAGCATTGATTATGTCATAAATAGGAAAAGCTAATGGGTCCCAACTCGATTATTCAATTCTATGCGCAAAAGAATTAGCGTCCAAATTTTATGTACACTATCCAATTTTCTCACATAGAAACTTAAAATTTGGCACGGGCATTGAATATGTTCTAAATAGGAAAAACTAATGGGGCCCAACTCGATTATTGAATTCTATGCGCAAAAGAATTAGCGTCAAAATTTTACGTACGGAATGTATTTTTCTCACTTTCCAGTGTCATAGAAACGTGAAATTTGGCACGAGCATTGATTATGTCATAAATAGGAAAAGCTAATGGGTCCAACTCGATTATTCAATTCTATGTGCAAAAGAATTAGCCTCCAAATTTTACGTACGGAATCCAATTTTCTCACATAGAAACTTGAAATTTGGCACGAGCATTGATTATGTCATAAATAGGAAAAGCTAATGGGTCCCAACTCGATTTTTCAATTCTATGCGCAAAAGAATTAGCCTCCAAATTTTACGTACGGAATCCAATTTTCTCACATAGAAACTTGAAATTTGGCACGAGCATTGATTATGTCATAAATAGGAAAAGCTAATGGGTCCCAACTCGATTATTCAATTCTATGCGCAAAAGAATTAGCGTCCAAATTTTACGTACAGAATCCAATTTTCTCACATAGAAACTTAAAATTTGGAACGGGCATTGAATATGTCCTAAATAGGAAAAACTAATGTGTCTCAACTTGATTATTCAATTCTATGCGCAAAAGAATTAGCGTCAAAATTTTCCGTACGGAATGTATTTTTCTCACTTTCCAGTGTCATAGAAACGTGAAATTTGGCACGAGCATTGATTATGTCATGAATAGGAAAAGCTAATGGGTCCTAACTCGATTATTCAATTCTATGTGCAAAAGAATTAGCGTCAAAATTTTACGTATGGAATGTATTTTTCTCACTTTCTTGTGTCATAGAAACGTGAAATTTGGCACGAGCATTGATTATGTCATAAATAGGAAAAGCTAATGGGTCCCAACTCCGTTATTTAATTTTAGGCACTAAAGATTTAGCGTCCAAGTTTTACGTACGGAATTTAATTTTCTCACATAGAAACTTAAAATTTGGCACGGGCATTGATTATGTCATAAATAGGAAAAGCTAATTGGTCCTAACTCAATTATTCAATTCTATGTGCAAAAGAATTAGCGTCAAAATTTTACGTACAGAATCCAATTTTCTCACATAGAAACTTGAAATTTGGCACGAGCATTGATTATGTCATAAATAGGAAAAGCTAAAGTGTCCCAACTCCGTTATTTAATTCTAGGCACAAAAGAATTAGCGTCCAAGTTTTACGTATGGAATGTAATTTTCTCACATAGAAACTTAAAATTTGGCACGGGCATTGATTATGTCATAAATAGGAAAAGCTAATTGGTCCTAACTCAATTATTCAATTCTATGTGCAAAAGAATTAGCGTCCAAATTTTACGTACAGAATCCAATTTTCTCACATAGAAACTTGAAATTTGGCACGAGCATTGATTATGTTATAAATAGGAAAAGCTAAAGGGTCCCAACTCCGTTATTTAATTCTAGGCACAAAAGAATTAGCGTCCAAGTTTTACGTATGGAATGTAATTTTCTCACATAGAAACTTAAAATTTGGCACGGGCATTGATTATGTCATAAATAGGAAAACCTAATGGGTCCTAACTAGATTATTCAATTCTATGTGCAAAAGAATTAGCGTCCAAATTTTACATACAGAATCCAATTTTCTCACATAGAAACTTGAAATTTGGCACGAGCATTGATTATGTCATAAATAGGAAAAGCTAATGTGTCCCAACTCCGTTATTTAATTCTATGAGCAAAAGAAATAGCGTCCAAATGTTACGTACGGAATGTAATTTTCTCACATAGAAACTTAAAATTTGGCACGGGCATTGATTATGTCATAAATAAGAAAAGCTAATGGATCCTAACTCGATTATTCAATTCTATGTGCAAAAGAATTAGCCTTCAAATTTTACGTACGGAATCCAATTTTCTCACATAGAAACCTGAAATTTGGCACGAGCATTGATTATGTCATAAATAGGAAAAGCTAATGGGTCCCAACTCGATTATTCAATTCGATGTGCAAAAGAATTAGCCTCCAAATTTTACGTACGGAATCCAATTTTCTCACATAGAAACTTGAAATTTGGCACGAGCATTGATTATGTTATAAGTAGGAAAAGCTAATGGGTCCCAACTCGATTATTCAATTCTATGCGCAAAAGAATTAGCGTCCAAATTTTATGTACACTATCCAATTTTCTCACATAGAAACTTAAAATTTGGCACGGGCATTGAATATGTTCTAAATAAGAAAAACTAATGGGTCCCAACTCGATTATTCAATTCTATGCGCAAAAGAATTAGCGTCAAAATTTTACGTACGGAATGTATTTTTCTCACTTTCCAGTGTCATAGAAACGTGAAATTTGGCACGAGCATTGATTATGTCATAAATAGGAAAAGCTAATGGGTCCAACTCGATTATTCAATTCTATGTGCAAAAGAATTAGCCTCCAAATTTTACGTACGGAATCCAATTTTCTCACATAGAAACTTGAAATTTGGCACGAGCATTGATTATGTCATAAATAGGAAAAGCTAATGGGTCCCAACTCGATTTTTCAATTCTATGTGCAAAAGAATTAGCCTCCAAATTTTACGTACGGAATCCAATTTTCTCACATAGAAACTTGAAATTTGGCACGAGCATTGATTATGTCAAAAATAGGAAAAGCTAATGGGTCCAACTCGATTATTCAATTCTATGTGCAAAAGAATTAGCCTCCAAATTTTACGTACGGAATCCAATTTTCTCACATAGAAACTTGAAATTTGGCACGAGCATTGATTATGTCATAAATAGGAAAAGCTAATGGGTCCCAACTCGATTTTTCAATTCTATGCGCAAAAGAATTAGCCTCCAAATTTTACGTACGGAATCCAATTTTCTCACATAGAAACTTGAAATTTGGCACGAGCATTGATTATGTCATAAATAAGAAAAGCTAATGGGTCCCAACTCGATTATTCAATTCTATGCGCAAAAGAATTAGCGTCCAAATTTTACGTACAGAATCCAATTTTCTCACATAGAAACTTAAAATTTGGAACGGGCATTGAATATGTCCTTAATAGGAAAAACTAATGTGTCTCAACTCGATTATTCAATTCTATGCGCAAAAGAATTAGCGTCAAAATTTTCCGTACGGAATGTATTTTTCTCACTTTCCAGTGTCATAGAAACGTGAAATTTGGCACGAGTATTGATTATGTCATGAATAGGAAAAGCTAATGGGTCCTAACTCGATTATTCAATTCTATGTGCAAAAGAATTAGCGTCAAAATTTTACGTATGGAATGCATTTTTCTCACTTTCCAGTGTCATAGAAACGTGAAATTTGGCACGAGCATTGATTATGTCATAAATAGGAAAAGCTAATGGGTCCCAACTCCGTTATTTAATTCTAGGCACTAAAGAATTAGCGTCCAAGTTTTACGTACGGAATTTAATTTTCTCACATAGAAACTTAAAATTTGGCACGGGCATTGATTATGTCATAAATAGGAAAAGCTAATTGGTCCTAACTCAATTATTCAATTCTATGTGCAAAAGAATTAGCGTCAAAATTTTACGTACAGAATCCAATTTTCTCACATAGAAACTTGAAATTTGGCACGAGCATTGATTATGTCATAAATAGGAAAAGCTAAAGGGTCCCAACTCCGTTATTTAATTCTAGGCACAAAAGAATTAGCGTCCAAGTTTTACGTATGGAATGTAATTTTCTCACATAGAAACTTAAAATTTGGCACGGGCATTGATTATGTCATAAATAGGAAAAGCTAATTGGTCCTAACTCAATTATTCAATTCTATGTGCAAAAGAATTAGCGTCCAAATTTTACGTACAGAATCCAATTTTCTCACATAGAAACTTGAAATTTGGCACGAGCATTGATTATGTCATAAATAGGAAAAGCTAAAGGGTCCCAACTCCGTTATTTAATTCTAGGCACAAAAGAATTAGCGTCCAAGTTTTACGTATGGAATGTAATTTTCTCACATAGAAACTTAAAATTTGGCACGGGCATTGATTATGTCATAAATAGGAAAACCTAATGGGTCCTAACTAGATTATTCAATTCTATGTGCAAAAGAATTAGCGTCCAAATTTTACATACAGAATCCAATTTTCTCACATAGAAACTTGAAATTTGGCACAAGCATTGATTATGTCATAAATAGGAAAAGCTAATGTGTCCCAACTCCGTTATTTAATTCTATGAGCAAAAGAAATAGCGTCCAAATGTTACGTACGGAATGTAATTTTCTCACATAGAAACTTAAAATTTGGCACGGGCATTGAATATGTTCTAAATAGGAAAAACTAATAGGTCCCAACTCGATTATTCAATTCTATGCGCAAAAGAATTAGCGTCAAAATTTTACGTACGGAATGTATTTTTCTCACTTTCCAGTGTCATAGAAACGTGAAATTTGGCACGAGCATTGATTATGTCATAAATAGGAAAAGCTAATGGGTCCAACTCGATTATTCAATTCTATGTGCAAAAGAATTAGCCTCCAAATTTTACGTACGGAATCCAATTTTCTCACATAGAAACTTGAAATTTGGCACGAGCATTGATTATGTCATAAATAGGAAAAGCTAATGGGTCCCAACTCGATTTTTCAATTCTATGTGCAAAAGAATTAGCCTCCAAATTTTACGTACGGAATCCAATTTTCTCACATAGAAACTTGAAATTTGGCACGAGCATTGATTATGTCATAAATAGGAAAAGCTAATGGGTCCCAACTCGATTATTCAATTCTATGCGCAAAAGAATTAGCGTCCAAGTTTTACGTATGGAATGTAATTTTCTCACATAGAAACTTAAAATTTGGCATGGGCATTGATTATGTCATAAATAGGAAAAACTAATGGGTCCCAACTCGATTATTCAATTCTATGTGCAAAAGAATTAGCCTCCAAATTTTACGTACGGAATCCAATTTTCTCACATAGAAACTTGAAATTTGGCACGAGCATTGATTATGTCATAAATAGGAAAAGCTAATGGGTCCCAACTCGATTATTCAATTCTATGCGCAAAAGAATTAGCGTCCAAATTTTATGTACACTATCCAATTTTCTCATATAGAAACTTAAAATTTGGCACGGGCATTGAATATGTTCTAAATAGGAAAAACTAATGGGGCCCAACTCGATTATTGAATTCTATGCGCAAAAGAATTAGCGTCAAAATTTTACGTACGGAATGTATTTTTCTCACTTTCCAGTGTCATAGAAACGTGAAATTTGGCACGAGCATTGATTATGTCATAAATAGGAAAAGCTAATGGGTCCAACTCGATTATTCAATTCTATGTGCAAAAGAATTAGCCTCCAAATTTTACGTACGGAATCCAATTTTCTCACATAGAAACTTGAAATTTGGCACGAGCATTGATTATGTCATAAATAGGAAAAGCTAATGGGTCCCAACTCGATTTTTCAATTCTATGCGCAAAAGAATTAGCCTCCAAATTTTACGTACGGAATCCAATTTTCTCACATAGAAACTTGAAATTTGGCACGAGCATTGATTATGTCATAAATAGGAAAAGCTAATGGGTCCCAACTCGATTATTCAATTCTATGCGCAAAAGAATTAGCGTCCAAATTTTACGTACAGAATCCAATTTTCTCACATAGAAACTTAAAATTTGGAACGGGCATTGAATATGTCCTAAATAGGAAAAACTAATGTGTCTCAACTCGATTATTCAATTCTATGCGCAAAAGAATTAGCGTCAAAATTTTCCGTACGGAATGTATTTTTCTCACTTTCCAGTGTCATAGAAACGTGAAATTTGGCACGAGCATTGATTATGTCATGAATAGGAAAAGCTAATGGGTCCTAACTCGATTATTCAATTCTATGTGCAAAAGAATTAGCGTCAAAATTTTACGTATGGAATGTATTTTTCTCACTTTCCTGTGTCATAGAAACATGAAATTTGGAACGAGCATTGATTATGTCATAAATAGGAAAAGCTAATGGGTCCCAACTCCGTTATTTAATTTTAGGCACTAAAGAATTAGCGTCCAAGTTTTACGTACGGAATTTAATTTTCTCACATAGAAACTTAAAATTTGGCACGGGCATTGATTATGTCATAAATAGGAAAAGCTAATTGGTCCTAACTCAATTATTCAATTCTATGTGCAAAAGAATTAGCGTCAAAATTTTACGTACAGAATCCAATTTTCTCACATAGAAACTTGAAATTTGGCACGAGCATTGATTATGTCATAAATAGGAAAAGCTAAAGTGTCCCAACTCCGTTATTTAATTCTAGGCACAAAAGAATTAGCGTCCAAGTTTTACGTATGGAATGTAATTTTCTCACATAGAAACTTAAAATTTGGCACGGGCATTGATTATGTCATAAATAGGAAAAGCTAATGTGTCCCAACTCCGTTATTTAATTCTATGAGCAAAAGAAATAGCGTCCAAATGTTACGTACGGAATGTAATTTTCTCACATAGAAACTTAAAATTTGGCACGGGCATTGATTATGTCATAAATAAGAAAAGCTAATGGGTCCTAACTCGATTATTCAATTCTATGTGCAAAAGAATTAGCCTTCAAATTTTACGTACGGAATCCAATTTTCTCACATAGAAACTTGAAATTTGGCACGAGCATTGATTATGTTATAAATAGGAAAAGCTAAAGGGTCCCAACTCGATTATTCAATTCTATGCGCAAAAGAATTAGCGTCCAAATTTTATGTACACTATCCAATTTTCTCACATAGAAACTTAAAATTTGGCACGGGCATTGAATATGTTCTAAATAAGAAAAACTAATGGGTCCCAACTCGATTATTCAATTCTATGCGCAAAAGAATTAGCGTCAAAATTTTACGTACGGAATGTATTTTTCTCACTTTCCAGTGTCATAGAAACGTGAAATTTGGCACGAGCATTGATTATGTCATAAATAGGAAAAGCTAATGGGTCCAACTCGATTATTCAATTCTATGTGCAAAAGAATTAGCCTCCAAATTTTACGTACGGAATCCAATTTTCTCACATAGAAACTTGAAATTTGGCACGAGCATTGATTATGTCATAAATAGGAAAAGCTAATGGGTCCCAACTCGATTTTTCAATTCTATGTGCAAAAGAATTAGCCTCCAAATTTTACGTACGGAATCCAATTTTCTCACATAGAAACTTGAAATTTGGCACGAGCATTGATTATGTCAAAAATAGGAAAAGCTAATGGGTCCCAACTCGATTATTCAATTCTATGCGCAAAAGAATTAGCGTCCAAATTTTACGTACAGAATCCAATTTTCTCGCATAGAAACTTAAAATTTGGAACGGGCATTGAATATGTCCTAAATAGGAAAAACTAATGTGTCTCAACTCGATTATTCAATTCTATGCGCAAAAGAATTAGCGTCAAAATTTTCCGTACGGAATGTATTATTCTCACTTTCCAGTGTCATAGAAACGTGAAATTTGGCACGAGCATTGATTATGTCATGAATAGGAAAAGCTAATGGGTCCTAACTCGATTATTCAATTCTATGTGCAAAAGAATTAGCGTCAAAATTTTACGTATGGAATGTATTTTTCTCACTTTCCAGTGTCATAGAAACGTGAAATTTGGCACGAGCATTGATTATGTCATAAATAGGAAAAGCTAATGGGTCCCAACTCCGTTATTTAATTCTAGGCACTAAAGAATTAGCGCCCAAGTTTTACGTACGGAATTTAATTTTCTCACATAGAAACTTAAAATTTGGCACGGGCATTGATTATGTCATAAATAGGAAAAGCTAAATGGTCCTAACTCAATTATTCAATTCTATGTGCAAAAGAATTAGCGTCCAAGTTTTACGTATGGAATGTAATTTTCTCACATAGAAACTTAAAATTTGGCACGGGCATTGATTATGTCATAAATAGGAAAAGCTAATTGGTCCTAACTCAATTATTCAATTCTATGTGCAAAAGAATTAGCGTCCAAATTTTACGTACGGAATCCAATTTTCTCACATAGAAACTTGAAATTTGGCACGAGCATTGATTATGTCATAAATAGGAAAAGCTAAAGGGTCCCAACTCCGTTATTTAATACTAGGCACAAAAGAATTAGCGTCCAAGTTTTACGTATGGAATGTAATTTTCTCACATAGAAACTTAAAATTTGGCACGGGCATTGATTATGTCATAAATAAGAAAAGCTAATGGGTGCTAACTCGATTATTCAATTCTATGTGCAAAAGAATTAGCCTTCAAATTTTACGTACGGAATCCAATTTTCTCACATAGAAACTTGAAATTTGGCACGAGCTTTGATTATGTCATAAATAGGAAAAGCTAATGGGTCCCAACTCGATTATTCAATTCTATGTGCAAAAGAATTAGCCTCCAAATTTTACGTACGGAATCCAATTTTCTCACATAGAAACTTGAAATTTGGCACGAGCATTGATTATGTCATAAATAGGAAAATCTAATGGGTCCCAACTCGATTATTCAATTCTATGCGCAAAAGAATTAGCGTCCAAATTTTATGTACACTATCCAATTTTCTCACATAGAAACTTAAAATTTGGCACGGGCATTGAATATGTTCTAAATAGGAAAAACTAATGGGTCCCAACTCGATTATTCAATTCTATGCGCAAAAGAATTAGCGTCAAAATTTTACGTACGGAATATATTTTTCTCACTTTCCAGTGTCATAGAAACGTGAAATTTGGCACGAGCATTGATTATGTCATAAATAGGAAAAGCTAATGGGTCCAACTCGATTATTCAATTCTATGTGCAAAAGAATTAGCCTCCAAATTTTACGTACGGAATCCAATTTTCTCACATAGAAACTTGAAATTTGGCACGAGCATTGATTATGTCATAAATAGGAAAAGCTAATGGGTCCCAACTCGATTATTCAATTCTATGCGCAAAAGAATTAGCGTCCAAATTTTATGTACAGAATCCAATTTTCTCACATAGAAACTTAAAATTTGGCACGGGCATTGAATATGTTCTAAATAGGAAAAACTAATGGGGCCCAACTCAATTATTCAATTCTATGCGCAAAAGAATTAGCGTCAAAATTTTACGTACGGAATGTATTTTTCTCACTTTCCAGTGTCATAGAAACGTGAAATTTGGCACGAGCATTGGTTATGTCATAAATAGGAAAAGCTAATGGGTCCAACTCGATTATTCAATTCTATGTGCAAAAGAATTAGCCTCCAAATTTTAAGTACGGAATCCAATTTTCTCACATAGAAACTTGAAATTTGGCACAAGCATTGATTATGTCATAAATAGGAAAAGCTAATGGGTCCCAACTCGATTATTCAATTCTATGCGCAAAAGAATTAGCGTCCAAATTTTATGTACACTATCCAATTTTCTCACATAGAAACTTGAAATTTGGCACGGGCATTGAATATGTTCTAAATAGGAAAAACTAATGGGTCCCAACTCGATTATTCAATTCTATGCGCAAAAGAATTAGCGTCAAAATTTTACGTACGGAATGTATTTTTCTCACTTTCCAGTGTCATAGAAACGTGAAATTTGGCACGAGCATTGATTATGTCATAAATAGGAAAAGCTAATGGGTCCCAACTCGATTTTTCAATTCTATGTGCAAAAGAATTAGCCTCCAAATTTTACGTACGGAATCCAATTTTCTCACATAGAAACTTGATATTTGGCACGAGCATTGATTATGTCATAAATAGGAAAAGCTAATGGGTCCCAACTCGATTATTCAATTCTATGCGCAAAAGAATTAGCCTTCAAATTTTATGTACGGAATCCAATTTTCTCACATAGAAACTTGAAATTTGGCACGAGCATTGATTATGTCATAAATAGGAAAAGCTAATGGGTCCCAACTCGATTATTCAATTCTATGCGCAAAAGAATTAGCGTCCAAATTTTATGTACACTATCCAATTTTCTCACATAGAAACTTGAAATTTGGCACTGGCATTGAATATGTTCTAAATAGGAAAAGCTAATGGGTCCCAACTCGATTATTCAATTCTATGCACAAAAGAATTAGCCTTCAAATTTTACGTACGGAATCCAATTTTCTCACATAGAAACTTGAAATTTGGCTCGAGCATTGATTATGTCATAAATAGGAAAAGCTAATGGGTCCCAACTCGATTATTCAATTCTATGTGCAAAAGAATTAGCCTCCAAATTTTACGTACGGAATCCAATTTTCTCACATAGAAACTTGAAATTTGGCACGAGCATTGATTATGTCATAAATAGGAAAAGCTAATGGGTCCCAACTCGATTATTCAATTCTATGCGCAAAAGAATTAGCGTCCAAATTTTATGTACACTATCCAATTTTCTCACATAGAAACTTAAAATTTGGCACGGGCATTGAATATGTTCTAAATAGGAAAAACTAATGGGTCCCAACTCGATTATTCAATTCTATGCGCAAAAGAATTAGCGTCAAAATTTTACGTACGGAATGTATTTTTCTCACTTTCCAGTGTCATAGAAACGTGAAATTTGGCACGAGCATTGATTATGTCATAAATAGGAAAAGCTAATGGGTCCAACTCGATTATTCAATTCTATGTGCAAAAGAATTAGCCTCCAAATTTTACGTACGGAATCCAATTTTCTCACATAGAAACTTGAAATTTGGCACGAGCATTGATTATGTCAAAAATAGGAAAAGCTAATGGGTCCCAACTCGATTATTCAATTCTATGCGCAAAAGAATTAGCGTCCAAATTTTACGTACAGAATCCAATTTTCTCGCATAGAAACTTAAAATTTGGAACGGGCATTGAATATGTCCTAAATAGGAAAAACTAATGTGTCTCAACTCGATTATTCAATTCTATGCGCAAAAGAATTAGCGTCAAAATTTTCCGTACGGAATGTATTATTCTCACTTTCCAGTGTCATAGAAACGTGAAATTTGGCACGAGCATTGATTATGTCATGAATAGGAAAAGCTAATGGGTCCTAACTCGATTATTCAATTCTATGTGCAAAAGAATTAGCGTCAAAATTTTACGTATGGAATGTATTTTTCTCACTTTCCAGTGTCATAGAAACGTGAAATTTGGCACGAGCATTGATTATGTCATAAATAGGAAAAGCTAATGGGTCCCAACTCCGTTATTTAATTCTAGGCACTAAAGAATTAGCGCCCAAGTTTTACGTACGGAATTTAATTTTCTCACATAGAAACTTAAAATTTGGCACGGGCATTGATTATGTCATAAATAGGAAAAGCTAAATGGTCCTAACTCAATTATTCAATTCTATGTGCAAAAGAATTAGCGTCCAAGTTTTACGTATGGAATGTAATTTTCTCACATAGAAACTTAAAATTTGGCACGGGCATTGATTATGTCATAAATAGGAAAAGCTAATTGGTCCTAACTCAATTATTCAATTCTATGTGCAAAAGAATTAGCGTCCAAATTTTACGTACGGAATCCAATTTTCTCACATAGAAACTTGAAATTTGGCACGAGCATTGATTATGTCATAAATAGGAAAAGCTAAAGGGTCCCAACTCCGTTATTTAATACTAGGCACAAAAGAATTAGCGTCCAAGTTTTACGTATGGAATGTAATTTTCTCACATAGAAACTTAAAATTTGGCACGGGCATTGATTATGTCATAAATAAGAAAAGCTAATGGGTGCTAACTCGATTATTCAATTCTATGTGCAAAAGAATTAGCCTTCAAATTTTACGTACGGAATCCAATTTTCTCACATAGAAACTTGAAATTTGGCACGAGCTTTGATTATGTCATAAATAGGAAAAGCTAATGGGTCCCAACTCGATTATTCAATTCTATGTGCAAAAGAATTAGCCTCCAAATTTTACGTACGGAATCCAATTTTCTCACATAGAAACTTGAAATTTGGCACGAGCATTGATTATGTCATAAATAGGAAAATCTAATGGGTCCCAACTCGATTATTCAATTCTATGCGCAAAAGAATTAGCGTCCAAATTTTATGTACACTATCCAATTTTCTCACATAGAAACTTAAAATTTGGCACGGGCATTGAATATGTTCTAAATAGGAAAAACTAATGGGTCCCAACTCGATTATTCAATTCTATGCGCAAAAGAATTAGCGTCAAAATTTTACGTACGGAATATATTTTTCTCACTTTCCAGTGTCATAGAAACGTGAAATTTGGCACGAGCATTGATTATGTCATAAATAGGAAAAGCTAATGGGTCCAACTCGATTATTCAATTCTATGTGCAAAAGAATTAGCCTCCAAATTTTACGTACGGAATCCAATTTTCTCACATAGAAACTTGAAATTTGGCACGAGCATTGATTATGTCATAAATAGGAAAAGCTAATGGGTCCCAACTCGATTATTCAATTCTATGCGCAAAAGAATTAGCGTCCAAATTTTATGTACAGAATCCAATTTTCTCACATAGAAACTTAAAATTTGGCACGGGCATTGAATATGTTCTAAATAGGAAAAACTAATGGGGCCCAACTCAATTATTCAATTCTATGCGCAAAAGAATTAGCGTCAAAATTTTACGTACGGAATGTATTTTTCTCACTTTCCAGTGTCATAGAAACGTGAAATTTGGCACGAGCATTGGTTATGTCATAAATAGGAAAAGCTAATGGGTCCAACTCGATTATTCAATTCTATGTGCAAAAGAATTAGCCTCCAAATTTTAAGTACGGAATCCAATTTTCTCACATAGAAACTTGAAATTTGGCACAAGCATTGATTATGTCATAAATAGGAAAAGCTAATGGGTCCCAACTCGATTATTCAATTCTATGCGCAAAAGAATTAGCGTCCAAATTTTATGTACACTATCCAATTTTCTCACATAGAAACTTGAAATTTGGCACGGGCATTGAATATGTTCTAAATAGGAAAAACTAATGGGTCCCAACTCGATTATTCAATTCTATGCGCAAAAGAATTAGCGTCAAAATTTTACGTACGGAATGTATTTTTCTCACTTTCCAGTGTCATAGAAACGTGAAATTTGGCACGAGCATTGATTATGTCATAAATAGGAAAAGCTAATGGGTCCCAACTCGATTTTTCAATTCTATGTGCAAAAGAATTAGCCTCCAAATTTTACGTACGGAATCCAATTTTCTCACATAGAAACTTGATATTTGGCACGAGCATTGATTATGTCATAAATAGGAAAAGCTAATGGGTCCCAACTCGATTATTCAATTCTATGCGGAAAAGAATTAGCCTTCAAATTTTATGTACGGAATCCAATTTTCTCACATAGAAACTTGAAATTTGGCACGAGCATTGATTATGTCATAAATAGGAAAAGCTAAAGGGTCCCAACTCCGTTATTTAATACTAGGCACAAAAGAATTAGCGTCCAAGTTTTACGTATGGAATGTAATTTTCTCACATAGAAACTTAAAATTTGGCACGGGCATTGATTATGTCATAAATAAGAAAAGCTAATGGGTGCTAACTCGATTATTCAATTCTATGTGCAAAAGAATTAGCCTTCAAATTTTACGTACGGAATCCAATTTTCTCACATAGAAACTTGAAATTTGGCACGAGCTTTGATTATGTCATAAATAGGAAAAGCTAATGGGTCCCAACTCGATTATTCAATTCTATGTGCAAAAGAATTAGCCTCCAAATTTTACGTACGGAATCCAATTTTCTCACATAGAAACTTGAAATTTGGCACGAGCATTGATTATGTCATAAATAGGAAAATCTAATGGGTCCCAACTCGATTATTCAATTCTATGCGCAAAAGAATTAGCGTCCAAATTTTATGTACACTATCCAATTTTCTCACATAGAAACTTAAAATTTGGCACGGGCATTGAATATGTTCTAAATAGGAAAAACTAATGGGTCCCAACTCGATTATTCAATTCTATGCGCAAAAGAATTAGCGTCAAAATTTTACGTACGGAATATATTTTTCTCACTTTCCAGTGTCATAGAAACGTGAAATTTGGCACGAGCATTGATTATGTCATAAATAGGAAAAGCTAATGGGTCCAACTCGATTATTCAATTCTATGTGCAAAAGAATTAGCCTCCAAATTTTACGTACGGAATCCAATTTTCTCACATAGAAACTTGAAATTTGGCACGAGCATTGATTATGTCATAAATAGGAAAAGCTAATGGGTCCCAACTCGATTATTCAATTCTATGCGCAAAAGAATTAGCGTCCAAATTTTATGTACAGAATCCAATTTTCTCACATAGAAACTTAAAATTTGGCACGGGCATTGAATATGTTCTAAATAGGAAAAACTAATGGGGCCCAACTCAATTATTCAATTCTATGCGCAAAAGAATTAGCGTCAAAATTTTACGTACGGAATGTATTTTTCTCACTTTCCAGTGTCATAGAAACGTGAAATTTGGCACGAGCATTGGTTATGTCATAAATAGGAAAAGCTAATGGGTCCAACTCGATTATTCAATTCTATGTGCAAAAGAATTAGCCTCCAAATTTTAAGTACGGAATCCAATTTTCTCACATAGAAACTTGAAATTTGGCACAAGCATTGATTATGTCATAAATAGGAAAAGCTAATGGGTCCCAACTCGATTATTCAATTCTATGCGCAAAAGAATTAGCGTCCAAATTTTATGTACACTATCCAATTTTCTCACATAGAAACTTGAAATTTGGCACGGGCATTGAATATGTTCTAAATAGGAAAAACTAATGGGTCCCAACTCGATTATTCAATTCTATGCGCAAAAGAATTAGCGTCAAAATTTTACGTACGGAATGTATTTTTCTCACTTTCCAGTGTCATAGAAACGTGAAATTTGGCACGAGCATTGATTATGTCATAAATAGGAAAAGCTAATGGGTCCCAACTCGATTTTTCAATTCTATGTGCAAAAGAATTAGCCTCCAAATTTTACGTACGGAATCCAATTTTCTCACATAGAAACTTGATATTTGGCACGAGCATTGATTATGTCATAAATAGGAAAAGCTAATGGGTCCCAACTCGATTATTCAATTCTATGCGCAAAAGAATTAGCCTTCAAATTTTATGTACGGAATCCAATTTTCTCACATAGACACTTGAAATTTGGCACGAGCATTGATTATGTCATAAATAGGAAAAGCTAATGGGTCCCAACTCGATTATTCAATTCTATGCGCAAAAGAATTAGCGTCCAAATTTTATGTACACTATCCAATTTTCTCACATAGAAACTTGAAATTTGGCACTGGCATTGAATATGTTCTAAATAGGAAAAGCTAATGGGTCCCAACTCGATTATTCAATTCTATGCACAAAAGAATTAGCCTTCAAATTTTACGTACGGAATCCAATTTTCTCACATAGAAACTTGAAATTTGGCTCGAGCATTGATTATGTCATAAATAGGAAAAGCTAATGGGTCCCAACTCGATTATTCAATTCTATGTGCAAAAGAATTAGCCTCCAAATTTTACGTACGGAATCCAATTTTCTCACATAGAAACTTGAAATTTGGCACGAGCATTGATTATGTCATAAATAGGAAAAGCTAATGGGTCCCAACTCGATTATTCAATTCTATGCGCAAAAGAATTAGCGTCCAAATTTTATGTACACTATCCAATTTTCTCACATAGAAACTTAAAATTTGGCACGGGCATTGAATATGTTCTAAATAGGAAAAACTAATGGGTCCCAACTCGATTATTCAATTCTATGCGCAAAAGAATTAGCGTCAAAATTTTACGTACGGAATGTATTTTTCTCACTTTCCAGTGTCATAGAAACGTGAAATTTGGCACGAGCATTGATTATGTCATAAATAGGAAAAGCTAATGGGTCCAACTCGATTATTCAATTCTATGTGCAAAAGAATTAGCCTCCAAATTTTACGTACGGAATCCAATTTTCTCACATAGAAACTTGAAATTTGGCACGAGCATTGATTATGTCATAAATAGGAAAAGCTAATGGGTCCCAACTCGATTTTTCAATTCTATGTGCAAAAGAATTAGCCTCCAAATTTTACGTACGGAATCCAATTTTCTCACATAGAAACTTGAAATTTGGCACGAGCATTGATTATGTCATAAATAGGAAAAGCTAATGAATCCCAACTCGATTATTCAATTCTATGCGCAAAAGAAATAGCGTCCAAATTTTACGTACAGAATCCAATTTTCTCACATAGAAACTTAAAATTTGGAACGGGCATTGAATATGTCCTAAATAGGAAAAACTAATGTGTCTCAACTCGATTATTCAATTCTATGCGCAAAAGAATTAGCGTCAAAATTTTCCGTACGGAATGTATTTTTCTCACTTTCCAGTGTCATAGAAACGTGAATTTTGGCACGAGCATTGATTATGTCATGAATAGGAAAAGCTAATGGGTCCTAACTCGATTATTCAATTCTATGTGCAAAAGAATTAGCGTCAAAATTTTAGGTATGGAATGTATTTTTCTCACTTTCCAGTGTCATAGAAACGTGAAATTTGGCACGAGCATTGATTATGTCATAAATAGGAAAAGCTAATGGGTCCCAACTCCGTTATTTAATTCTAGGCACTAAAGAATAAGCGCCCAAGTTTTACGTACGGAATTTAATTTTCTCACATAGAAACTTAAAATTTGGCACGGGCATTGATTATGTCATAAATAGGAAAAGCTAAATGGTCCTAACTCAATTATTCAATTCTATGTGCAAAAGAATTAGCGTCAAAATTTTACGTACAGAATCCAATTTTCTCACATAGAAGCTTGAAATTTGGCACGAGCATTGATTATGTCATAAATAGGAAAAGCTAAAGGGTCCCAACTCCGTTATTTAATTCTAGGCACAAAAGAATTAGCGTCCAAGTTTTACGTATGGAATGTAATTTTCTCACATAGAAACTTAAAATTTGGCACGGCATTGATTATGTCATAAATAGGAAAAGCTAATTGGTCCTAACTCAATTATTCAATTCTATGTGCAAAAGAATTAGCGTCCAAATTTTACGTACAGAATCCAATTTTCTCACATAGAAACTTGAAATTTGGCACGAGCATTGATTATGTCATAAATAGGAAAAGCTAAAGGGTCCCAACTCCGTTATTTAATTCTAGGCACAAAAGAATTAGCGTCCAAGTTTTACGTATGGAATGTAATTTTCTCACATAGAAACTTAAAATTTGGCACGGGCATTGATTATGTCATAAATAGGAAAAGCTAATGGGTCCTAACTACATTATTCAATTCTATGTGCAAAAGAATTAGCGTCCAAATTTTACATACAGAATCCAATTTTCTCACATAGAAACTTGAAATTTGGCACGGGCATTGATTATGTCATAAATAAGAAAAGCTAATGGGTGCTAACTCGATTATTCAATTCTATGTGCAAAAGAATTAGCCTCCAAATGTAACGTACGGAATGTAATTTTCTCACATAGAAACTTAAAATTTGGCACGGGCATTGATTATGTCATAAATAAGAAAAGCTAATGGGTGCTAACTCGATTATTCAATTCTATGTGCAAAAGAATTAGCCTTCAAATTTTACGTACGGAATCCAATTTTCTCACATAGAAACTTGAAATTTGGCACGAGCTTTGATTATGTCATAAATAGGAAAAGCTAATGGGTCCCAACTCGATTATTCAATTCTATGTGCAAAAGAATTAGCCTCCAAATTTTACGTACGGAATCCAATTTTCTCACATAGAAACTTGAAATTTGGCACGAGCATTGATTATGTCATAAATAGGAAAAGCTAATGGGTCCCAACTCGATTATTCAATTCTATGTGCAAAAGAATTAGCGTCCAAATTTTATGTACACTATCCAATTTTCTCACATAGAAACTTAAAATTTGGCACGGGCATTGAATATGTTCTAAATAGGAAAAACTAATGGGTCCCAACTCGATTATTCAATTCTATGCGCAAAAGAATTAGCGTCAAAATTTTTACGTACGGAATGTATTTTTCTCACTTTCCAGTGTCATAGAAACGTGAAATTTGGCACGAGCATTGATTATGTCATAAATAGGAAAAGCTAATGGGTCCAACTCGATTATTCAATTCTATGTGCAAAAGAATTAGCCTCCAAATTTTACGTACGGAATCCAATTTTCTCACATAGAAACTTGAAATTTGGCACGAGCATTGATTATGTCATAAATAGGAAAAGCTAATGGGTCCCAACTCGATTATTCAATTCTATGCGCAAAAGAATTAGCGTCCAAATTTTATGTACACTATCCAATTTTCTCACATAGAAACTTGAAATTTGGCACGGGCATTGAATATGTTCTAAATAGGAAAATCTAATGCGTCCCAACTCGATTATTCAATTCTATGCGCAAAAGAATTAGCGTCAAAATTTTACGTACGGAATGTATTTTTCTCACTTTCCAGTGTCATAGAAACGTGAAATTTGGCACGAGCATTGATTATGTCATAAATAGGAAAAGCTAATGGGTCCAACTCGATTATTCAATTCTATGTGCAAAAGAATTAGCCTCCAAATTTTACGTACGGAATCCAATTTTCTCACATAGAAACTTGAAATTTGGCACGAGCATTGATTATGTCATAAATAGGAAAAGCTAATGGGTCCCAACTCGATTATTCAATTCTATGCGCAAAAGAATTAGCGTCCAAATTTTATGTACACTATCCAATTTTCTCACATAGAAACTTGAAATTTGGCACGGGCATTGAATATGTTCTAAATAGGAAAATCTAATGGGTCCCAACTCGATTATTCAATTCTATGCGCAAAAGAATTAGCGTCAAAATGTTACGTACGGAATGTATTTTTCTCACTTTCCAGTGTCATAGAAACGTGAAATTTGGCACGAGCATTGGTTATGTCATAAATAGGAAAAGCTAATGGGTCCAACTCGATTATTCAATTCTATGTGCAAAAGAATTAGCCTCCAAATTTTACGTACGGAATCCAATTTTCTCACATAGAAACTTGAAATTTGGCACGAGCATTGATTATGTCATAAATAGGAAAAGCTAATGGGTCCCAACTCGATTATTCAATTCTATGCGCAAAAGAATTAGCGTCCAAATTTTATGTACAGAATCCAATTTTCTCACATAGAAACTTAAAATTTGGCACGGGCATTGAATATGTTCTAAATAGGAAAAACTAATGGGGCCCAACTCAATTATTCAATTCTATGCGCAAAAGAATTAGCGTCAAAATTTTACGTACGGAATGTATTTTTCTCACTTTCCAGTGTCATAGAAACGTGAAATTTGGCACGAGCATTGGTTATGTCATAAATAGGAAAAGCTAATGGGTCCAACTCGATTATTCAATTCTATGTGCAAAAGAATTAGCCTCCAAATTTTAAGTACGGAATCCAATTTTCTCACATAGAAACTTGAAATTTGGCACAAGCATTGATTATGTCATAAATAGGAAAAGCTAATGGGTCCCAACTCGATTATTCAATTCTATGCGCAAAAGAATTAGCGTCCAAATTTTATGTACACTATCCAATTTTCTCACATAGAAACTTGAAATTTGGCACGGGCATTGAATATGTTCTAAATAGGAAAAACTAATGGGTCCCAACTCGATTATTCAATTCTATGCGCAAAAGAAT
The DNA here is from genome assembly GCF_035609145.1 of Eleutherodactylus coqui. Taxonomy (NCBI): domain Eukaryota; kingdom Metazoa; phylum Chordata; class Amphibia; order Anura; family Eleutherodactylidae; genus Eleutherodactylus; species Eleutherodactylus coqui. Next base: position 27,344,841 of record NC_089844.1, on the reverse strand, counting down.
TAGCGTCAAAATTTTACGTACGGAATGTATTTTTCTCACTTTCCAGTGTCATAGAAACGTGAAATTTGGCACGAGCATTGATTATGTCATAAATAGGAAAAGCTAATGGGTCCCAACTCGATTTTTCAATTCTATGTGCAAAAGAATTAGCCTCCAAATTTTACGTACGGAATCCAATTTTCTCACATAGAAACTTGATATTTGGCACGAGCATTGATTATGTCATAAATAGGAAAAGCTAATGGGTCCCAACTCGATTATTCAATTCTATGCGCAAAAGAATTAGCCTTCAAATTTTATGTACGGAATCCAATTTTCTCACATAGAAACTTGAAATTTGGCACGAGCATTGATTATGTCATAAATAGGAAAAGCTAAAGGGTCCCAACTCCGTTATTTAATACTAGGCACAAAAGAATTAGCGTCCAAGTTTTACGTATGGAATGTAATTTTCTCACATAGAAACTTAAAATTTGGCACGGGCATTGATTATGTCATAAATAAGAAAAGCTAATGGGTGCTAACTCGATTATTCAATTCTATGTGCAAAAGAATTAGCCTTCAAATTTTACGTACGGAATCCAATTTTCTCACATAGAAACTTGAAATTTGGCACGAGCTTTGATTATGTCATAAATAGGAAAAGCTAATGGGTCCCAACTCGATTATTCAATTCTATGTGCAAAAGAATTAGCCTCCAAATTTTACGTACGGAATCCAATTTTCTCACATAGAAACTTGAAATTTGGCACGAGCATTGATTATGTCATAAATAGGAAAATCTAATGGGTCCCAACTCGATTATTCAATTCTATGCGCAAAAGAATTAGCGTCCAAATTTTATGTACACTATCCAATTTTCTCACATAGAAACTTAAAATTTGGCACGGGCATTGAATATGTTCTAAATAGGAAAAACTAATGGGTCCCAACTCGATTATTCAATTCTATGCGCAAAAGAATTAGCGTCAAAATTTTACGTACGGAATATATTTTTCTCACTTTCCAGTGTCATAGAAACGTGAAATTTGGCACGAGCATTGATTATGTCATAAATAGGAAAAGCTAATGGGTCCAACTCGATTATTCAATTCTATGTGCAAAAGAATTAGCCTCCAAATTTTACGTACGGAATCCAATTTTCTCACATAGAAACTTGAAATTTGGCACGAGCATTGATTATGTCATAAATAGGAAAAGCTAATGGGTCCCAACTCGATTATTCAATTCTATGCGCAAAAGAATTAGCGTCCAAATTTTATGTACAGAATCCAATTTTCTCACATAGAAACTTAAAATTTGGCACGGGCATTGAATATGTTCTAAATAGGAAAAACTAATGGGGCCCAACTCAATTATTCAATTCTATGCGCAAAAGAATTAGCGTCAAAATTTTACGTACGGAATGTATTTTTCTCACTTTCCAGTGTCATAGAAACGTGAAATTTGGCACGAGCATTGGTTATGTCATAAATAGGAAAAGCTAATGGGTCCAACTCGATTATTCAATTCTATGTGCAAAAGAATTAGCCTCCAAATTTTAAGTACGGAATCCAATTTTCTCACATAGAAACTTGAAATTTGGCACAAGCATTGATTATGTCATAAATAGGAAAAGCTAATGGGTCCCAACTCGATTATTCAATTCTATGCGCAAAAGAATTAGCGTCCAAATTTTATGTACACTATCCAATTTTCTCACATAGAAACTTGAAATTTGGCACGGGCATTGAATATGTTCTAAATAGGAAAAACTAATGGGTCCCAACTCGATTATTCAATTCTATGCGCAAAAGAATTAGCGTCAAAATTTTACGTACGGAATGTATTTTTCTCACTTTCCAGTGTCATAGAAACGTGAAATTTGGCACGAGCATTGATTATGTCATAAATAGGAAAAGCTAATGGGTCCCAACTCGATTTTTCAATTCTATGTGCAAAAGAATTAGCCTCCAAATTTTACGTACGGAATCCAATTTTCTCACATAGAAACTTGATATTTGGCACGAGCATTGATTATGTCATAAATAGGAAAAGCTAATGGGTCCCAACTCGATTATTCAATTCTATGCGCAAAAGAATTAGCCTTCAAATTTTATGTACGGAATCCAATTTTCTCACATAGACACTTGAAATTTGGCACGAGCATTGATTATGTCATAAATAGGAAAAGCTAATGGGTCCCAACTCGATTATTCAATTCTATGCGCAAAAGAATTAGCGTCCAAATTTTATGTACACTATCCAATTTTCTCACATAGAAACTTGAAATTTGGCACTGGCATTGAATATGTTCTAAATAGGAAAAGCTAATGGGTCCCAACTCGATTATTCAATTCTATGCACAAAAGAATTAGCCTTCAAATTTTACGTACGGAATCCAATTTTCTCACATAGAAACTTGAAATTTGGCTCGAGCATTGATTATGTCATAAATAGGAAAAGCTAATGGGTCCCAACTCGATTATTCAATTCTATGTGCAAAAGAATTAGCCTCCAAATTTTACGTACGGAATCCAATTTTCTCACATAGAAACTTGAAATTTGGCACGAGCATTGATTATGTCATAAATAGGAAAAGCTAATGGGTCCCAACTCGATTATTCAATTCTATGCGCAAAAGAATTAGCGTCCAAATTTTATGTACACTATCCAATTTTCTCACATAGAAACTTAAAATTTGGCACGGGCATTGAATATGTTCTAAATAGGAAAAACTAATGGGTCCCAACTCGATTATTCAATTCTATGCGCAAAAGAATTAGCGTCAAAATTTTACGTACGGAATGTATTTTTCTCACTTTCCAGTGTCATAGAAACGTGAAATTTGGCACGAGCATTGATTATGTCATAAATAGGAAAAGCTAATGGGTCCAACTCGATTATTCAATTCTATGTGCAAAAGAATTAGCCTCCAAATTTTACGTACGGAATCCAATTTTCTCACATAGAAACTTGAAATTTGGCACGAGCATTGATTATGTCATAAATAGGAAAAGCTAATGGGTCCCAACTCGATTTTTCAATTCTATGTGCAAAAGAATTAGCCTCCAAATTTTACGTACGGAATCCAATTTTCTCACATAGAAACTTGAAATTTGGCACGAGCATTGATTATGTCATAAATAGGAAAAGCTAATGAATCCCAACTCGATTATTCAATTCTATGCGCAAAAGAAATAGCGTCCAAATTTTACGTACAGAATCCAATTTTCTCACATAGAAACTTAAAATTTGGAACGGGCATTGAATATGTCCTAAATAGGAAAAACTAATGTGTCTCAACTCGATTATTCAATTCTATGCGCAAAAGAATTAGCGTCAAAATTTTCCGTACGGAATGTATTTTTCTCACTTTCCAGTGTCATAGAAACGTGAATTTTGGCACGAGCATTGATTATGTCATGAATAGGAAAAGCTAATGGGTCCTAACTCGATTATTCAATTCTATGTGCAAAAGAATTAGCGTCAAAATTTTAGGTATGGAATGTATTTTTCTCACTTTCCAGTGTCATAGAAACGTGAAATTTGGCACGAGCATTGATTATGTCATAAATAGGAAAAGCTAATGGGTCCCAACTCCGTTATTTAATTCTAGGCACTAAAGAATAAGCGCCCAAGTTTTACGTACGGAATTTAATTTTCTCACATAGAAACTTAAAATTTGGCACGGGCATTGATTATGTCATAAATAGGAAAAGCTAAATGGTCCTAACTCAATTATTCAATTCTATGTGCAAAAGAATTAGCGTCAAAATTTTACGTACAGAATCCAATTTTCTCACATAGAAGCTTGAAATTTGGCACGAGCATTGATTATGTCATAAATAGGAAAAGCTAAAGGGTCCCAACTCCGTTATTTAATTCTAGGCACAAAAGAATTAGCGTCCAAGTTTTACGTATGGAATGTAATTTTCTCACATAGAAACTTAAAATTTGGCACGGCATTGATTATGTCATAAATAGGAAAAGCTAATTGGTCCTAACTCAATTATTCAATTCTATGTGCAAAAGAATTAGCGTCCAAATTTTACGTACAGAATCCAATTTTCTCACATAGAAACTTGAAATTTGGCACGAGCATTGATTATGTCATAAATAGGAAAAGCTAAAGGGTCCCAACTCCGTTATTTAATTCTAGGCACAAAAGAATTAGCGTCCAAGTTTTACGTATGGAATGTAATTTTCTCACATAGAAACTTAAAATTTGGCACGGGCATTGATTATGTCATAAATAGGAAAAGCTAATGGGTCCTAACTACATTATTCAATTCTATGTGCAAAAGAATTAGCGTCCAAATTTTACATACAGAATCCAATTTTCTCACATAGAAACTTGAAATTTGGCACGGGCATTGATTATGTCATAAATAAGAAAAGCTAATGGGTGCTAACTCGATTATTCAATTCTATGTGCAAAAGAATTAGCCTCCAAATGTAACGTACGGAATGTAATTTTCTCACATAGAAACTTAAAATTTGGCACGGGCATTGATTATGTCATAAATAAGAAAAGCTAATGGGTGCTAACTCGATTATTCAATTCTATGTGCAAAAGAATTAGCCTTCAAATTTTACGTACGGAATCCAATTTTCTCACATAGAAACTTGAAATTTGGCACGAGCTTTGATTATGTCATAAATAGGAAAAGCTAATGGGTCCCAACTCGATTATTCAATTCTATGTGCAAAAGAATTAGCCTCCAAATTTTACGTACGGAATCCAATTTTCTCACATAGAAACTTGAAATTTGGCACGAGCATTGATTATGTCATAAATAGGAAAAGCTAATGGGTCCCAACTCGATTATTCAATTCTATGTGCAAAAGAATTAGCGTCCAAATTTTATGTACACTATCCAATTTTCTCACATAGAAACTTAAAATTTGGCACGGGCATTGAATATGTTCTAAATAGGAAAAACTAATGGGTCCCAACTCGATTATTCAATTCTATGCGCAAAAGAATTAGCGTCAAAATTTTTACGTACGGAATGTATTTTTCTCACTTTCCAGTGTCATAGAAACGTGAAATTTGGCACGAGCATTGATTATGTCATAAATAGGAAAAGCTAATGGGTCCAACTCGATTATTCAATTCTATGTGCAAAAGAATTAGCCTCCAAATTTTACGTACGGAATCCAATTTTCTCACATAGAAACTTGAAATTTGGCACGAGCATTGATTATGTCATAAATAGGAAAAGCTAATGGGTCCCAACTCGATTATTCAATTCTATGCGCAAAAGAATTAGCGTCCAAATTTTATGTACACTATCCAATTTTCTCACATAGAAACTTGAAATTTGGCACGGGCATTGAATATGTTCTAAATAGGAAAATCTAATGCGTCCCAACTCGATTATTCAATTCTATGCGCAAAAGAATTAGCGTCAAAATTTTACGTACGGAATGTATTTTTCTCACTTTCCAGTGTCATAGAAACGTGAAATTTGGCACGAGCATTGATTATGTCATAAATAGGAAAAGCTAATGGGTCCAACTCGATTATTCAATTCTATGTGCAAAAGAATTAGCCTCCAAATTTTACGTACGGAATCCAATTTTCTCACATAGAAACTTGAAATTTGGCACGAGCATTGATTATGTCATAAATAGGAAAAGCTAATGGGTCCCAACTCGATTATTCAATTCTATGCGCAAAAGAATTAGCGTCCAAATTTTATGTACACTATCCAATTTTCTCACATAGAAACTTGAAATTTGGCACGGGCATTGAATATGTTCTAAATAGGAAAATCTAATGGGTCCCAACTCGATTATTCAATTCTATGCGCAAAAGAATTAGCGTCAAAATTTTACGTACGGAATGTATTTTTCTCACTTTCCAGTGTCATAGAAACGTGAAATTTGGCACGAGCATTGATTATGTCATAAATAGGAAAAGCTAATGGGTCCCAACTCGATTTTTCAATTCTATGTGCAAAAGAATTAGCCTCCAAATTTTACGTACGGAATCCAATTTTCTCACATAGAAACTTGAAATTTGGCACGAGCATTGATTATGTCATAAATAGGAAAAGCTAATGGGTCCCAACTCGATTATTCAATTCTATGCGCAAAAGAATTAGCGTCCAAATTTTACGTACAGAATCCAATTTTCTCACATAGAAACTTAAAATTTGGAACGGGCATTGAATATGTCCTAAATAGGAAAAACTAATGTGTCTCAACTCGATTATTCAATTCTATGCGCAAAAGAATTAGGGTCAAAATTTTCCGTACGGAATGTATTTTTCTCACTTTCCAGTGTCATAGAAACGTGAAATTTGGCACGAGCATTGATTATGTCATGAATAGGAAAAGCTAATGGGTCCTAACTCGATTATTCAATTCTATGTGCAAAAGAATTAGCGTCAAAATTTTACGTATGGAATGTATTTTTCTCACTTTCCAGTGTCATAGAAATGTGAAATTTGGCACGAGCATTGATTATGTTATAAATAGGAAAAGCTAATGGGTCCCAACTCCGTTATTTAATTCTAGGCACTAAAGAATTAGCGCCCAAGTTTTACGTACGGAATGTAATTTTCTCACATAGAAACTTAAAATTTGGCACGGGCATTGATTATGTCATAAATAGGAAAAGCTAATTGGTCCTAACTCAATTATTCAATTCTATGTGCAAAAGAATTAGCGTCAAAATTTTACGTACAGAATCCAATTTTCTCACATAGAAACTTGAAATTTGGCACGAGCATTAATTATGTCATATATAGGAAAAGCTAAAGGGTCCCAACTCCGTTATTTAATTCTAGGCACAAAAGAATTAGCGTCCAAGTTTTACGTATGGAATGTAATTTTCTCACATAGAAACTTAAAATTTGGCACGGGCATTGATTATGTCATAAATAGGAAAAGCTAATTTGTCCTAACTCAATTATTCAATTCTATGTGCAAAAGAATTAGCGTCCAAATTTTACGTACAGAATCCAATTTTCTCACATAGAAACTTGAAATTTGGCACGAGCATTGATTATGTCATAAATAGGAAAAGCTAAAGGGTCCCAACTCCGTTATTTAATTCTAGGCACAAAAGAATTAGCGTCCAAGTTTTACGTATGGAATGTAATTTTCTCACATAGAAACTTAAAATTTGGAACGGGCATTGAATATGTCCTAAATAGGAAAAACTAATGTGTCTCAACTCGATTATTCAATTCTATGCGCAAAAGAATTAGCGTCAAAATTTTCCGTACGGAATGTATTTTTCTCACTTTCCAGTGTCATAGAAACGTGAAATTTGGCACGAGCATTGATTATGTCATGAATAGGAAAAGCTAATGGGTCCTAACTCGATTATTCAATTCTATGTGCAAAAGAATTAGCGTCAAAATTTTACGTATGGAATGTATTTTTCTCACTTTCCAGTGTCATAGAAATGTGAAATTTGGCACGAGCATTGATTATGTCATAAATAGGAAAAGCTAAAGGGTCCCAACTCCGTTATTTAATTCTAGGCACAAAAGAAATAGTGTCCAAGTTTTACGTATGGAATGTAATTTTCTCACATAGAAACTTAAAATTTGGCACGTGCATTGATTATGTCATAAATAGGAAAAGCTAATTGGTCCTAACTCAATTATTCAATTCTATGTGCAAAAGAATTAGCGTCCAAATTTTACGTACAGAATCCAATTTTCTCACATAGAAACTTGAAATTTGGCATGAGCATTGATTATGTCATAAATAGGAAAAGCTAAAGGGTCCCAACTCCGTTATTTAATTCTAGGCACAAAAGAATTAGCGTCCAAATGTTACGTACGGAATGTAATTTTCTCACATAGAAACTTAAAATTTGGCACAGGCATTGATTATGTCATAAATAAGAAAAGCTAATGGGTCCTAACTCGATTATTCAATTCTATGTGCAAAAGAATTAGTCTTCAAATTTTACGTACGGAATCCAATTTTCTCACATAGAAACTTGAAATTTGGCACGAGCATTGATTATGTCATAAATAGGAAAAGCTAATGGGTCCCAACTCGATTATTCAATTCTATGCGCAAAAGAATAAGCGTCCAAATTTTATGTACACTATCCAATTTTCTCACATAGAAACTTAAAATTTGGCACGGGCATTGAATATGTTCTAAATAGGAAAAACTAATGGGTCCCAACTCGATTATTCAATTCTATGCGCAAAAGAATTAGCGTCAAAATTTTACGTACGGAATGTATTTTTCTCACTTTCCAGTGTCATAGAAACGTGAAATTTGGCACGAGCATTGATTATGTCATAAATAGGAAAAGCTAATGGGTCCCAACTCGATTATTCAATTCTATGCGCAAAAGAATTAGCCTTCAAATTTTATGTACGGAATCCAATTTTCTCACATAGAAACTTGAAATTTGGCAC